>NC_142838.1:24550454-24853484 GCF_061612785.1 Hesperophylax consimilis
TACATTACCGGCCATTAAAACATCGTTAGTAATACATTTGCTTATTAAAATGCGAAAAGTTACAAAATAGAAACAGTAATTTGTAATAAAATTGTGGAATTGTGTAAATAGTGACTTTCAATTCATCTTGAACAATTATATTTTCATTTGAAAGGAAAATACATGATACAGGATTACCCAGTGATAACTTCGCTGACCCTTTATTGATAATGGTAATTTTAGCTTAGCGAATGATCATGAACGTTATGCGCTTCATCAATTATTCTTCATCAACATGCATAACTAGTTGCCATTTATCAAGTCAATAAAAGATGATGTTAACAATCGTTACTGGTCTAGGGCCGGATCAGAACCTTTAGTGGCGGATTTAGAATACTGTTTTGTGAACATGGGCTAATATTAATATTTATTGAAGGTAAAACATGTGTTTACAAGACAAGGTTGTATGCAAAGCACAAAGGTAACAAATTGTTATAAGTAATAATTATTAGCCTGAAACACAGATATAAATTGAAAAAATCTTCCGGGAAAAGACGGGAATTGAACCCGCACCTTCGGATTGCCGGAACCACTGTGCTACGTCGGTTTATTTTTAAATAAACCAAACCAAATAATCAATAAATACTAGTATTTCATTCAACCATTATTCCTTTTTTGATTTTTTTTCATCTGAAAACAACCACCTTTATGTTTGTAGGAAAGGTATTGTTAAATACTTAATTTCTCACTAGATGGCGTCGAGATATATTATATCTTCATTTAATGGTGAAATATTTTGACTTGTCAAATATTATTAATATTTATTGAGGGGAATCATATGTTTCCAAGATTTTTATTTTTTCCCGGAAAATTTTTCAATTTATATTTGTTTTTCAGAATCGATGCGTGGAACCGTAAATAAACCACTCACCGTAGATCCTTAGTATAAGTAAAATGAAAGCTAGTCTCACAATTTATTCCAGGGTTCATGATTATGCACCATGTGCAGTTTTGCACAATAATTATAGTCCATCATAAATCCTGCAATGCAAAATATCTGTGACGACCCCATCTACATAACCTTCAAAATATCGATCGGCCGTGAGTGCCCATCATCGGGATGCTTTAAAAACGTGCTTATTTTGCTGAATACTTAATCCAGCCCTGCACTGATCCTATGAACCGTGAAGAGACTTGACTTGACATCGGAATGAAGAACGGTTTTGCAAATAGGATTTATTATTACTGCTGAACAAGCTTTTATCAATCTAACCCGCCTATGAAAAATACGGGATGACGTAGGTATAACCTATTATTGACCCTCTCTCCTGCCGTTGGGATAACTTCATGTGATACTACTACATTATAATCTGTATTGGCCACGCCCCTAAAAAGCTTGATGGTATAGCGTAGTCTGACACAGGATTAAACCATGAATGACAGCATTACGCTAGCCTCACACGGTGCTATAATATTAATGGAGTATTTGGCCGTGGCCTAAATGGATTACATGTTCTAGACTCACACGGAAGATATAATATTCCCTTTCCCCTTAGCAGAGGGGGTAGAGGAAGTGGGGAGAGAGAGAGCTCAGAATATCATTTAATTTTACGACATCTGTCACCTTCACAGCTGATTCTATAATTTATTTATTTATTTAATTTTACGCCCAGAGGGCTTTTACATATAGGTATGTATACATAAAGGCAGTACAATTTAACATGAGAAAGAAATATGCATACATACGTGAATTAAAAATAAAAGCAACAAAAAATTTAAGTACATTGAAAAATAATAACAATAAATTTACGATAAAAAAATACATACAAGATATAAAATTACGGCAACAAAAATTTAAAGTACCGTGATCAGAGAATCACAACATTATTGTTACGGTATTGGTTCGGTATTGGTTTCGCATAGTACGAAACCGCTGTACCGGGGAATTAGCTAGTTGCAGGAATTCAGAACTGTCCGATTTGGATTTTAATATTTTATATACCTAAGTTAATTTGTAATGATGAAAAAAAATATTTTTTTTTATAACTACCTAACACTACAGATTATGGTGGTTTATAATACTTCTATGAATCATACATTATATAATGATTATATAACGATCCTAATTCATCATTTTAAAATATGAGCTCACACAGTTTATTCATTCGTATGATACTATATTATCTGTCTTGTGTGAGACGTTTGTATGGATTTGTATGCCGCGCGATAATATAGTTGTATCGGCCACGCCCGATACATATACCGCATTGATAGTATAGCGACGTGTGAGCCTTGAAAAAAGGACAGGTAAGAAAAACAGGTAAAAAACTGGACTGGTAAAATTGAATAAATACAATATTATTGATTATTTCAGGTTTGGGGAAGCAAAGCATTTCCAAACGGTAGTTTTAAATTTTTGCCTCTGGTAGCCAGAATTTTTTCCTCTGACTTATTTACTAATTTTTAATTAATTACGTCATGAAACATCAGTTTTCTATCCTAAGAAAATACAAAAAATAAGCCCAGTACCTATTACTTCTAGAAAATACTTGACAACAAATTTCTCAAGTAATGATAACTAAAATAGTCCTAAGAAAAGTATTTATTTATCCGGCTAATCCACTACAAATCAATGAAGACAACTGTTACCATGGTAAAGAAAAACTATTTTGTTTTGATTGGAGACGGCTAAGATTGTGAACGGCGTCCTTCTTGTCATTTTTTAAAAGAGAAACTAAATAATTTTATTATTAAAATAATGAATCTTCTGAAATTAAACTAAATTGAATTTCAGGACGATTTGTAGAAGAAAATGGCTCCACCGCATATTCAAGCACGCGTCTTTTGCGGTCTTCGGACTGATATAAGGTAAATATACCATAATAAAATTATTGTTTCAATGATTGCAGATCTAACTACATGTCTTTTTGGCCGCCTGCACCAATACTTCTATATCAGTGGCGGTCCGTGACTTTCAGTAAGCTAGAGGAGAAAGATTGCTAGAAGATTGAAAAAAAAAGCCTTTCAATTTTTTGAAGAAGATGGATGAAGACTTTGTAGTTTGGGGATGCTGCGCTTCCCTAAACTGAAAGAACCCTGAAAATCTTCATACAAAACATTTAAAATTTTGAAAAATGATCTGAATGTTCGTTTTTAAACGAACCGCCTGGCGTAGTAATTCTTAAGAAGATTTTACTTTCGAGGACTGAACGGTGATATGATAATTCGAGTTACCAGTACACTGTCAGATTTATTTATTGACAAATCACAGAAAGGGGGACGGTAACGCCTGCCGCCCACGCTCCTTACAACTTTGGCTTTTTCCCCTTATATATCTTTCCATATCTAGAACAGCGTTTCCCGAACTATTCTTTACTCTTCGAATAACACAAATAGCTACAATTAGGTTGTGATAATTTCAGAGGAAACGCACATTACGTGACCGATACCGAGGTGATCTACCCCGCTGGAGGGGTACTGATCCTCCACGACTATGAACAGAAGCACCAGAGGTTTATCAGACTGCCGGACAAGCACACGTCTGTGGATTCTATCTCCATATCGCCTAGTTGGTAAATATAACACCGTATCACTTATTCGATTCTTACGCATTACCTGACCTACACCGAGGTGATCTACCCCGCAGTAGGAGTGCTGGTCCACCCCGACCTTGAACAGAAACAGCGGTTCATCAGACCGTCGGACAAGCACACGGCTGAAGATTCTATCCCCATATCGCGTTGCTAAATATCATAGAATAAAGAATAACACGAGAAGTGCCTTGCCTTGAAGAATTGCCTAATTTGATTATTTAATTTAATCATGATTTCTAAATTCAAATGGGATGGCGATTTACAATTTCAGGCAAGTTTAAGAGAGAAAGACCGCGTGCAAAATGGTCTAGAATCAAAAGGTACGAAGTCAGTGGCATATTTGTTTCCATTCAAATTTACACGGAGGGCACTTCTAGTTTTCTTCTTTATTCTATGGAAAATATTAAACACCGATTTTTACGCGCAGCGTTTGTATCACAGATCATAGAACCAAATTCTGAGGATGGTATAGTTAAACCGGGCGTAATCCGGTTTACATAATATTTCTATACCACCCGTGGTTTTCCGTCAAAATTTTCACTATTCCGACGTTATGCCCGGCGTAACATTTATTTACGCGAGAAAGTACGAAAAGAAGCAAGATAAAATTGAAATTAGGACACTGTTTTGTCACTGTTCGATTGTGTCATTATTCTGTTATATAACAGTGGTTCTATTTTGATACTAATCTGTTTTATCACTGTTCTGTTTTATCACTGTTCTGTTTTGCCACTATTATGTTTTGTCACTGTTATGTTTTGTAACTGTTCTGTTTTTCCACTGTACTGTTTTTCCACTGTACTGTTTTGTCATTGTACTGTTTAGTCACAGTTCTGTATTGTCAGTGTTCTGTTTTGTCAGTGTTCTCTTTTGCCTCTGTTATGTTTTATCACTGTTCTGTTTTGTCATCAAACCTAAAAAACTTAATCTAAAAAAAAAACTGTTTTCAGCCAGTACATAGCCCTTAACGAGAGAGGAGAGGGCGACTCTAAGCCCACCATCAGCATATACGACCTGCACACGCTGAAGCGCAAGAAGGGACTCACCACGCCGAGCGATGGGGCCGGCACCACCAGCAAGGAATTTGTGGACGTACAGTTCACCTGCGACAACAAGTACCTGGTGGCCATCACTGGGGATCCGGACTGGATGCTGTATTATTATAACTGGGAGAACGGCAAGGTGGAGAGCCAGACGAAGGCGCAGAATCCCAATGGCACAGGGACTGTCACAAAGGTGGGTTTTTCTTCTTCTTCTTTCGTATAATTATAATTTCGTATTTCGGGAGGGGGGTCAGAGGGGAGCATATACATCGGTCTGTAGGGAATTAATGGAGCGGGCATTCGCTGACCACAACTTGGTAGTCTGCAAAGCATCGCATTCGCTCGTCGACTCTATATGCCCCACCTGTGCATCATGTATAGGGTTGCCATCCGTCCCGATATATCGGGACTGTCACCTTTATTGAGCTATCTGTCCCGACGTCCCGACAAAAGCCTTAAATGTCCCGATTGAAATTATGCAATGCAAATTTTAATTTTCCATGCGTCCCATAGCCCGTACGTGCCGTGAAGTGCCGTTGGACGGGCGCAGGCGGCCGGTAGGTGGCAGGTAGGGGGGAGAGAGAGAGGAAATCTGCCAAATTTATTGGCATGCAAACCAAAATCCAAATGAACAAACTTAAAAATGAGAATCCAACTCCTGAAACAACAGTTTTTATTTCAAGATTTGAAGAGGAAGCTGTAGCATTTTATAATACAGCTTCCGAGTATCTGAAAAAGTGGTCTGTTTCGTTTGATAAATATGAAGTGTTCGATTGGATGACACTATCTGAAATCCCAGAATGGGGAAAAATCGAAAACACTATTTTATACCTGATTAGTAATGGTGTGAAGACTTTCAGCGATAATCTCTTTGAGCAACATAATTATCTTAAGAGCTTTCTAGAGGCTAAGCTTGGTTCGGAAGAATTGAATTCGATCGATTCGGTTGCAGAGAAGTGGCTTTACTTTTTCAAAGAAACTGAAAATCCGGAAAGAAAATGCCTTCTTTTGAAATTATGCGAGTATTTATTTTCTATTCCTGCTCACAACGCCACAGTAGAAAGAATTTTTTCATTAATGTCGGCCCAGTGGACTCATGAACGAAATCGCCTGCTCCCAGAGACTGTGGAGTCGATTTTACAGGGTCAAGTCAATTATAACATGACTTGAACAGAGTTCTACAATTATGTTAAAAGGTACCCAGAATTGTTGAGAAAAGCGAAATCTTCTGAAAAGTATTGCCAGCCAAGTACTTCTGCTAGTACCAATTAAAGTAACCTATAAAACAAACATATTTACTTACTTATTATAAAATAAATAAATAGTTTAAGTATTAAAAAAAAAATTATTTGCTCCATCCTGAAACGTCCCGACGAGACCCTGACCGAATATGGCAACCCTAATCATGTAGGCACTATGGTTGTAGGACCACTTTTTTTATTCTATTCCACCATTTCATTAACGGAGGACCAGAGTTTTCGAGGCAGTGAGAAATTCAGCCGATTTTCAATGGAAAATTCAGAGGATCACAGATTAGGTTAGAATCGAGTGATATTGTGAATTTCAACGTGGTTGCGTTGACCGACAAATTCGCAGCACAATGTTCTGAAAAAATGTGTATTTGCCAGAGTGTTCTGTTTACAGATTTTAGTTTTGTGGGACAAACGAAAAATACAATTACTTGTAATGGTCGGGAAGATTGGCAATTTTATTAGCGATCGGTACCACTGCATTAAAATTTCTTGTAGTGGAAAATTATTCCTACCATTTGACAGGTAGGCAATCTACCTAACACGAAAAATGAATGTAATAGGTACCTACAGGAAAAACAATACATAGTCTCATATCTTTTGTACATTTGGGTGTTTTGGACTCTAGCGATTAAATAACTAGGCTCATGTCCGTATCTTGATAGTCTTAATATATAGATTTAATTGAATTATTGCACAAACAAAATTAAGATATGGATTATAGAACAAAAAAAGGCGATATTACAAAAAAATGTACCTAAAAGAATACATACTACACATATTACTAGATATAAAATAACGCTTAATAATAATTCTTGCTTGCCTTTATTTTATTTACTTCCAATGTTTTGATTTATTTAATACTATTCCTCTATTATTTTTATTAACTGAACAGACTATGCAACTCTGAACAGACTATGCAATAATTACAATAGCGTATTTTCCAAGGTTGATATTTTCAGTTGCGAACTTACCAAATACAAGAGGTCCATAAAAGACTATTTCTCTGATGGTTTGTGAATAATGTTTATGTCTCTATTGTTTATATCTCTATTATGATTTGATTTATATCTACAACCTCTCTCCATGGCTATAAAGGTGTTTTATTTTTATTTTTTTATTTAGTTACTTTTTTAAATAATTAGGTACATTTTTGTATGGCACATGAAATAAAATATATATATAAAATTAAAACAGATCATTGAAGTCCTCCTCACTAGGAGTTCCTGTGCTGAGGGGGACTATATATGTTAGTATACGTTTTCAGCAACTAAGATGATGTTTTAAATATATTAGCTAGTTCTTCTTCCGATATTTCTTTAAGCCAAGATTTGATGTCCTTAATGTAGTTATGTTTCGTTTTCCTTTGTTTGATGTTGAGAGGGAGTTTACTATATAATTTAATTGCTAAAAATTCAGAGTTTCTTTGACCAAAGTTGTTGTTTTGTTTTGTTGTTTTGTAAATTTTTCGTTTTATGTAATCTTTTGTTTTGTATAATTTTTTTAATTCATATTCCTTTCTCACAAATTTAATTTACTTATTCCATATTATGCTATCTCAGTAGAGGTAAAGTCACAAGGAGGAAATCCATAATTGGTTTTATTTTAGCTGTACAATACTTATGTACAAACTGATTAAATGTAAACTGTCGATTTTCCGAAAATTAATAAATAATAAATAAATAATCGGATAGTATTATTATGCGATCGTCTGGACGATGTAGGCCCTCTGATTGGTCAAATAAAAATTGTCTGTTTCGGGTAAATTGCGCTAACTTGAAAATGAAGACACGATTTCATACTAAAATAGGATCGCCTCATAATAATACGAGATTTCTTCAAAAGCATCGTTTCTGCTCATATAATTCTTGGATAATATCGAAGAAAATATGTTTTAGAAAGTTCATAATCCATTGGATTAATTACATTACAATGAAAAATATCCACAGTTACGTGATTATGTTTGACGTTTATAAAAAATCACGCGTTCCTTTAATATGGCCGATACGCACGGCTATAGATGGCCGACAGAGCGCACCTCTGGCGGTATAAAAACGAACCAAATGACTGGCGCGAATATTTTAATATGCAGCTCACAATACTTGACTACTTGACCATTAACAAGCGTTTTATAAAAAGATTTCTTCTGGAAGCTTATCACTTTGTAATGGCATTTTTCATTATTATTTTAAAAAAAATTGCTTATTAATTATATCTGATTTTATATTGACATGTTTTCTAATTTCTAAAATTTCAAAATTATTTATTTGCGATGCTTTATATCCTGAGTGAAGTATTTTTATCGAAAGTGTGATTATTATTCAAAAGATGATTTGCAAACTCAGATTTACTATTTCCATTTAGAGCCCTGCGATATTCTTTAGTTCTGACTTCAAAGTTTCTATTGGTTCTACCTTTGTAAAAGAAATTACAATCATCCCAATTGAGTTTTTAAACTCCTGATTTTTTTGTTTGAATTTTGCTATCTTTATTATTAAGAATATATTTGTTCATTGTTAATAGTGTAAAACGCCAGTTGAATAGTACCAGGATTGTTTTCATATATAATTTTAGAAGTATCGTTATCCACAAACAGAATTCTACGCCATTGTTTATTTCTATCTTTAGAAAGACCGTTTGAAGAGAATATGTTTAATTTTTTTATTTAGTATTTTAACTATCAATTTATTAGAATAACCATTATTAAATGTTATTTGTCTTATGAATATATTGTTTTATGGTTGTATGCTATTGGTTTTTTTCAGGTCTTAAAATACTTCACTATAAATAATTTTGAAATTTTAGAAATTAGGAAACATGTTAATATAAAAGCAGATATAATTAACAAGAATTGTTTTATAAACTCTCTTTTAAATATATTCCCACTTAACTGGTCTTTCCCGTCTAACGATATTGTAATTCCTAGTTATTATAAACCCAGCCTATTCTTACCCCTCCCTCCTCCTTCCACTTCTTCTTTCCAATTGCAATCAATATTTAATTTTTGACTTCGGTGTATACACAATAAAATGTAAACATTATATTTATTTATTTATTGGGCAATTTGCATAGCGCCGCTTTTGTGAGATATCACCTCAGGGGCGCTATGTTGTAATAATCTACCTTTATATATAGATTTTTACTCGCCTGATGAAGGTGTATATATAATCTAACTTTAAACTTTATTAGATACAGTAACAGTTGTAGGTAAAGAAATACCACCAGTTGGAGTAAATTTAACACCTTTTACTTAAATCGACTGCTAATCTCATCGCAACAATTACCCTCCTTTTATTCATAAACACGGGTACAATTAATCAATATGTAATAATCTATTATTTAAGTCTACTTTGTTATAACTATCTTTAATTGTGACAAACTATACGATATTGATTCAACTTATAGACATTGACGGTTGTAACACATATTTAAGCACTGCAAGTCTCCTATGAGCTAATTATATTAGGTACGATAACAGTTAATATCAGTTGTAGACATGTAGTCAATAATAGTGTTTCATTTGAAATAATCCATCACAAATAAGTAAAATTTCATTTATTCAAACAACCGTCATTCTTATTATGCGTAAATTTAGCATGTTATTATTAATTAACTCCTTCCTGTTCCGTGTTTTAACAATATATATACTCACCCTCTCTCTGTGAATGTCCTAATATTTATCTATTAAATGTAACTGTTGTTAATATCACTTAAAATGGGCGAAGCCCATTCAAGTGCCGCCCGCAGGGCCTAGCTTGAACCCCAGGGGTAATTTTGGTAGATATTATTTACAGACAACAAACACTTGTAGAGTATTTTTGGCAGATATATATCCCAGCCTGACACTATCTCGTAAAAGTTATGCCATCTCATTTTGCATTACGGTGAGACATATGATTTAAATAGTGCAGAGAGAAGTAACACGCTTTCAGTTTGCATTCAGACGTTTACAAGTTTGTTTCTCCCGTACACATTCCTATTATTAGTGTCAGGACTGATTAGAGAGTGGTTTGAATGGGAGAAGTCGGGGACTCTTGAGAAAGACAATGCATTATATCTGCATCGGAATGAGATATGGAGTCAAATTCGATATAATGTAGTTATTTTAGCAGTAACAATGTGATTTCATGATATTACACGAAGTGAATGGGAGAAAAAGTCAGATGCCCTAGGAAGACGTGAATTAAATTTGTGGTAAAATGAGATGTATTGATGATAGAAGAAAGAGGTGTAAGAAGAATGTATGACTTGGAGGTGAATGGTTGAAGAGGTCGAGGACGCCTGAGGAAGACATAACACAATCAAGTGAAACAAATACTTATGTAAATAAAATAATATTATTTTATAGTCAGGTAAGTACTTTATTTTGGAAACCAACAGACAGATCTATAAATAAAAAATAAGATAAAATAGAACAAGTGGGTGGATGTATAACAGTAAACTTAACTCTAATCACATAGCAATATTATTGTTTAACAAAGGGGTGAAATAATCCAAGATTAGATTTCTCCTCGGACCATTATTAATTTCATCATGATTTTGAATGATTCGATCCTCTATCTCGTCAGGTTCTATTTCTAACTGAAAAGGTTCATCTCCACAGCTACATTGTGCAACACAGCACATGCCACTACAATAGCTGTAGTGCGTTCCATGGACAATGTTATGCGCCTCCGCAGTACAAGGAATCTACTCTTTAGAACCCCAAAACACCTTTCTACAACATTTCTGCTGCGTATTTGGGATTCATTATATAGGTTTTCTGCTGGTGTATTTGTTCGTGCCAGAGGTGTGAACAAATAAGTCTTACTTTGATAGCCGCTGTCACCCAACAGAATACTGTTATTGAACTGGCCAGCCTCAAATATAGTCTTTATTAACGAATTATTAAAAATTGTTTGATCGTGACTGGATCCAGGCCACCGGGCCACAATGTCTCTAATAATTAAGTTGGCATCGCAGATCACTTGCACATGGAAAAGACACCTTTTCTATTGCGGTACACTTCGGCATTTTGTCCATCTGAAACAAGGATAAGTAACTTTAGTACTCCATTTCGCGTAATAGAATACTGTAATTGTATAGGTATAAAGTGAGGACCCTTTCTTGTCCACTACAACTTCATTAATAGTCTTCGTATTGATTGTAACGACTATCCACTATAGTAAGTACTAATGAAGGATGATATTCAAAGGTACACTTACTTGGTGTCATTGCAACATGCGTGCAGTCTATAGCCCCAATGACCCTCGGGAACCGAGCCAAATTATAAAATCCCTCTTTTAAGGGAGCCAGATCCTGAGGGAATCGAATATATATTGGACGGAGGTGGCCAATAGCCTCTGAGCACCTCTTTATAAATCTGCAAGCAGACAATCTGCTGACACCAACAAAATCTCCGGCAGACATCAGGTATGACCCAGTTGCGAAGTACCGCAAGGTCAATAATAATTGGACGATTGTTGGTACAGCATTAAGCCGGGAATACACATGCCTGTAGCTGGCACACTTGCATGCAAGCTCCTTGCACATGCCAGCTACTATCATGTGTATACGCTAACTTGCATGCCTGTACCTGCCTTGCAAGTAGATTGCACAACATTTGATTTAAGCCGGGAATACACATGCCTGTAGCTGGCACACTTGCATGCAAGCTCCTTGCACATGCCAGCTACTATCATGTGTATACGCTAACTTGCATGCCTGTACCTGCCTTGCAAGTAGATTGCACAACATTTGATTTACTGGCATGCAAGTTGAGGGAGGGGTCGAGGGGGGCTATGAAACCGGCATGTGTGAACGTCGTGACAAGTACGGGCATGCCAGTAGCTGACCTGTTGTTAGATTAGCCACACATTGTACTGCCAATTGCAATACGATGATATTTAATTCACTTTGAATGTTTTCTATTGCCAAAAAGCTTGAGACTACTCAGTCTCAGAGTGATTTGAGATACGTACTGTCTAGTGACTGGCATGTGTATACGTCTTGCAAATACAGGCATGCAAGGACGCAACTTGCATGCAAGTTTAACTTGCATGTGTATTCTCATTGCGCCAGTAACTTGTACATGCCATTAACATGCATGCAAGCTACTGTTCCATTTTACAGGCATGTGTATCGCCGCCTTTACTGGCATGCAAGTTGAGGGAGGGGACGAGGGGGGCTATGAAACCGGCATGTGTGAACGTCGCGACAGGTACGGGCATGCCAGTAGCTCAGTCTCTCATTAAATTAGCCACACATTGTACTGCCAATTGCAATACGATGATATTTAATTCACTTCGAATGTTTTCCATTGCCAAAAAGCTTGAGACTACTCAGTCTCAGAGCGATTTGAGACACGTACTGTCTAGTGACTGGCATGTGTATACGTCTTGCAAATACAGGCATGCAAGGACGCAACTTGCATGTGTATTCTCATTGCGCCAGTAACTTGTACATGCCATTAACATGCATGCAAGCTACTGTTCCATTTTACAGGCATGTGTATCGCCGCCTTTATTCCTGAAAACAAATTAAATATCAGTATTTATTTGGGTACACAATGACATTAGAAACGTAAAACGCAATGAACTGTTGTTATTTTTGTTAAAATATGATGTAAGTATAACTATTTTGTGATATATTTATATAAAATAACATACCGAGTGGTCCTTTGGGAGATTTTGTCTTTAATTTGGTCATGAATTGAATGTACAGCATTTTTCGTGAGTCGAAATCGTGATTTGAAATCGATATCGTCCAATACTTCTAAAAAATTTACGCGTTTTCTTAGAACTCGCGGTCTTCTCGTTCTTGCCGCACTCTCGTGTACTTCTGCATCTTCAATTGCTTCAATTATTTCGAAATCGTCAATTAAATCCATAATAAACACTGAACTCGGAAAAAATTCTGACTACTTCACAGGCAGCTGTCAAAATTGTGTTCGATTGTGTTTACAAGGTAGAAAACTCGGCTAACAAATCCGACATATAAACACTATTAGGGTGCGCCTGTTCTCACATTGCTGGAGGATTGGGGGCGGAGCTACGAAGTTTGCCGAGTGAACACGAAGGCTCAAAGCGGCTCGGAACTACGAAGTTTGCCGAGTGTACACGAAGGCTGGCAACAATCAACTTGATTTTGAATAATTTGTTTGAAGTCTTGAAGTTTGACTGTGGTTTGACGTTCGAAAATCTCTCAAGTATGAGGGAGATTTTGAGTTGAAAGAAACGAAACATGGAGAGAAACATTTTTTTTTAACCTAACCTAACCTAACCTAACCTAACCTAACCTAACCTAACCTAACCTAACCTAACCTTCTACTTCCTGGTTACGAAACCATTACTAGGATAGGTTATTGTACTTTTTATTACTAACCTCCAACTTACCTAGCTCTGGTAGGTTGTATTGATATTTGAAGGTTATGTTTGTATTATTTAAGCTTTCTGCCAGAAGCCTGACCTCACAATTGTTATTTAATCTTATATATTCTAGGTTTTCCGAATAAAATCACAAAGTAGAAGAAATTTGTGTTAAATCCGTGACCTATCATGATATTCCTTTACGATAGGCCTACATCACTAGTAACTCTTAAGATCATTTAAACTTGAATGCACTACTTGTATTTTTATGACAAAGTGCCTTCTTCGATGTAATTGTTATGCAGTCTTATGGAGAAATAACAACCAACCAAGAAAGCCAAGTTCTCATTGTCACAGGTTTAAATTTGCCGGGCAGATATGAAGTGAAGTTCGGATTTCGTAGCTCCGCCCCCAATCCTCCAGCAATGTGAGAACAGGCGCACCCACACTATTAGCTGCTTCAAGTACCCTATAGTGAATAGGGACTTTATCTTACATATAAACGTTTTTGAGCCTTGGTGAAATCGAAATAATACTTTATCCTATGTATAATGCTTATGACAGCTTATGAGCAGGATGGTGAAATACCCCGTAAAAATGAAGTCGTAGACTCCTTCCTACAACATGCGCACAATCATACACACAAGCGTACTAATAATTACACACATATTGCATATTGGCATATTGATAACTGCCTTTATTACTTCATCTTATTTCTTAACATTTAATTAATTATTAATTTCAATACATTCCATTTTATTTACATTCATATTTTGTCTTATAAAATTGTAAAATGGGGGCCTTAGCACTAGTAAGCACCCAGTGAGGCTCACATTATCAAATAATATTTAATATTAAATACTGGCAATGTATCAATAAACAAATGTTACTGTTTAAAGGTAACCTGCAATCCATCAGACCCTGCGTTGGTTGTCATAACAGGCCCCTACACATTTAAGCTGATGAATGTATCAGAAACAGTTTGGAGACAGTGGGGATGGACCAAGGCAGAAAATGTGAGCATGATCTTAACTTCCACTTGTTATAATACTTATAAACGCTAATATAAGTATCATGATAATTATGTCATGATTAGTTTCTTAGAACAGGCACTGCCTAGTTAGAAACTAGTGTTGACTGGGCCATTAAGTATTCACGCCTGTATCGCAGCTTATATTATTACACATCGTTGTGCATAAGAAAAATAATTTTAAGAAACCTAACATTTTGTGTAACAAACTTTCTGATAATTGAAGTTTATTATTGATATGGAGAAGGTTTGCATATTATTCCTGTAAGCACTCAGGCCATAGAACTATTGTGATATCTGCTTTCACATCATCCTGTCTTTAACAGACGCCTAGTTCCCAGGTATTCGTATTATGGCAGCGTAGATGAATTAATATGTTTTCAATTATTACAGATAATAATCACGAGTTGTATGTGGGTGACACCGGACCGAGTGATGTTTGGGACTAAGAATGGCATGCTCATGGTGGTAGAGAATGGAGAACTGAGAAACAATTGCGTGTATAAAGCATACGAAGTTACAGAAATGTGCATGAAGAAACAGCTGGAAATGGATGTGGTTGTAGAGTAAGCAATTTGTTTTTCGACTTTACTAAAAATAATATTTGCACACCTAATGTGATAATTTTGTGACTGGATTCATTGCGGAGTGTTAAATTAATGAGGGTTGTTTTTTCTAAATGTTGTGTGTAAAACTAGATAATGTTGGACTAATTAAAAGAATATAATACATATTGGACTTCAAATATTTGCACAAATAAAATAAACAAATATTTTTAATTGTTTGATGTTTTTCTAATTAATGTAGTTTAACCACAGACATAGGAATTAATAGACGAGAAGATAATGGCGAGGGGTAAAATCAACTGTTGAAGAACGAAGGGGGTTAAGCTGACTGTGATTCGTCAATAAATCAATCTGACAGTAAATAGGCATCTCGCATTATAATATCACCATTTAGTTCTTAAAAGTAAAATCTGCTTTTGAATGAATAGACATTTTTACATGGGAGCGCAAATTACTCGCCACGTTATGAACTAATTTGCGAAGTCCAAATTCGGCAAAGTAAATTTCTTCTGTTTGCAGAGTCGTAGTTAGTTTCAGAGTATTTAGTTAAGACACTTTTACAAATGTTTCATAATTTACTTACCCCAGTAAACAACGATGAGCACACTTGAGAATCGCTACATTGTGATGTGATAGTATATGTTTCTAAAACTGATCCATATAATACGGTGTGAATAAGCTTAAAATAAAGTAAAATAATGCTTACTTATGGAATGTAATACGACAATTGGGTTTATTCTCTTTTTCACATCTATTTTTACAAGTTTTCATATCACAAGTCAACATTTTGCCGTGTTATTTCGTAAAATGAACCGATGATGCCTCGACCATAGTTCGCACAAGAATGATGACGTCACGTTTTCAAATTTCACTTGAGGCCATACGCGAGCACAGCCGGCTCCAATGGAACCGGTATGGGGAGTGGGGATAATACGCTTTTAATCACTTAGGGCAGGTCTACTAATATTCATATGTCTATGAGTTTAACCAATGTTACAAACATAAGTTTAAGGGCGCCTGCAAACGAGAGACTTTAGTTGCAGCAACTATTTCATCGCAGTTGCCGCCCGTCTTCAAATTGAGTGCGCACCCGAGAGACTTTAGCTGCGGCAACTATTTCATTGCAGTCGCTGTCTTCAAATTGAGTGCGCACCCGAGAGACTTTTAGCTGCGGCAACTATTTCATTGCAGTCGCTGTCTTCAAATTGAGTGCGCACCCGAGAGACTTTAGTTGTGGCAACTTTGTAATACAAATACAAAAACACTAAAATATCACTTACATATGGGGGTAGTAAGTACTTAGAGGAAATATGGAAATTTGTGTTAAATTTGAATTTTGGACAGTCTACGAAGACCTTAGATATAATCGTTCAGCCGTGGAGAAAGTTGCTGTTGCCGGAAGTCGCAACTGAAAAGTCTTGCACCTCCATGGCAACACCATATACCGTAATGGATTTTTATGCCCTCAAATATTGCAATTCAAATGTCTCCGCAATCTGTAGGGGCTCTTACCCCTATCAATTTATATTTTTTTTATTGGAAATTGAGCAAGAAGTTGAAAATTCAGTTTTTGAACTTATTTTTAAAACGAAAAAAAAGATTTTACTGTTAAATTAAAATGTTTGAAAAATCTCGTATTTGCTTTTATCATATTATATATTTACAAAAATAGTGCATCGAAACGAAACATTTGCAAGTACTTAATTTGATAATTTAATGTTTGCTTTTAGGGAGAAAAAGCCAGGATCTGAACCAACGAAAGAGGTTAAACCGGAGCCATCTCAACAAGTAGTCTCTTCTGAAGATTATAAATATGAAGTGCGATGCCTCACTGTGTTTGCTAAAGGTTAATCTATTTTATGAACAAAGAAAATATTATTAAATAAAAACGCTATTTCTAGAATTTTTACCACATTAAAATGTTGCTTCAGCTAGTCCAACCTTTGATTTGAATGAAGTTAATTCATTTTTTTAATTTTTTATAGGTTTTGCATACTCTTGTTTGAATGGGACGGTTCACATGTTTGAAAAGGAATCTCCAAACGATTGGACTAAAAGAAACGTATTCACGGTAATGGATTCTGAATTCAGGTAAAAAATGTGCTTCATGCTTCCTTGATTCTTTCTTAAAATGAAGCTAAAAGCCCGAATTCTTCTTCATTGTGCGTAGATTCCAGCCAGTCAACTTAAGTTACTTGGTTCAGCACAGATGTATGCACACCACTTACTACCACAGCAACTATGACTACACCAGATGGGGATTAGTGAAGTCCACATCTTCCGAGGGAGAGAGGACCTTGGAAGTTTGATAGCCATTTACTTATGTATATGAACATTTTTCAGAATCGCCGAAGATATATACATTGACTTAAATACTGTACAGTTTCTGGCTGTGAATCCTAGTCAAGATGCTCTGATGATAACAACATTAAAAAGTCAGCTGTACTATGTGAAACTGTTTGAACAACATATCACTCAAGTACGTCTTTGTTACTACATATTTTACTATTTATTTATTGACTCCCTTTTTAGGGGCTTTTACATGCGAATAGTAATTTTACATATTATACATGGATAATAATTATACATAGTTATTATACATAACTCTATTGCTTCAGTAAAAACGTTTTGAATTTATCAGTGATAAATTGAAAATGTAAACTGACAAAAGTATAATTATTTCCCTCCATTAGTATTCTAGGCAGAGGGGAATACATATGGTAGTTAGCCCCAAAATTTCCGCACTGAAATTAACCTCGACTTCTAGCATTACGTAGTGGATTCCGAGAGCTTATCAATGCAAGCAACTCTGGGATATCAAATGCATCATTTAGAATTTTATATAGAATTAATAAGTCGACGAAACTTCTTCTGTCTGACAATATAAGCAACAAAAGAGTGTTGTATCTTAACAAATTCCCATTTAAAAGATAGAAAATGCAGTATTATAATGCAAAATGGTAAACTATTGGCTTCTAAAAAATGATGAATAATACTGAAATTTACAAATTGTAGATAGCTGAACTGCCATTTAAAGAGCTTGGACACAAGTTGCACCATGAAAGTATAAATTGTCTGACAGTTTGCTCGTGGAAGCCGATATTTATGACATCAGGAAAGTTGGATAGGAGCATACGCATTTGGAACTACGAAACTGAAGAATTGGAGTTGATTAAATTCTACCACGAAGATATTCACTCCTTAGCTCTGCATCCAACTGGTAAACATTAACCTTAAACATTTATATTACCTACATATTATTATACATATATAGGTTCTAATACATACAACTGAAGACCAGAGATGTGCAAAATGGGTACCCAAAACCATTTGAAATGCAAAATGGAAATGGGTCAAAACTTTTCCATTTGAAAATGCAAAATGGTTTTTAGAAAAGCATTTCAAATGCAAAATGCAAAATACCTATTTTCAAAATGCATTGAAAATGCAAAATGGTTTCTCAGGTCAAACAATTAAAATAATTAAAGAATTTTTAAACAATTTTGTCATTTAATGGACATCAATGTAGATCAAAGATATTACATGATGGTAAATCCAAAAACACCACGACTACAGATTATGAAACCACAAAAAATTTGCGCGGGACTAATGTTGCCAACGTAAAAACATAGAAACTGCTATCTAACATTTAATATTATAGCGTCATGGCCCCATGTTCAGTATTTGAATCGGTATTTTTTGTAATGGTATCACTCAATTATCAGGGCTCCTACCAGGGAGCAACTTGACAAATGAAAATTATCTCTCATAGAGAGGTTGAGGACCGACTGATATTTGGGGCTTATGAAAAAAAGATGAGTGGAGATAGTAGGAAAAATGTTCCAAAAAAGCATTTAAAATGGAAAATGCATTGAGAAAAGCATTTAAAATGCAAAATGGAAAATGGTTTTTAGAAAAGCATTTAAAATGCAATATGGAAAATACCCATTTTGCATTTCCATTTGAAATGGATTTATTTGAAATAAAGCACATCTCTGCTGAAGACGTTGTTAGATCTAGTGATAGATCCGTTGTAACTTCTTCCTCTTTCTCAAAAGCAACTTATGTTCCCAACAGAAAAAGAGGATACAAAGAACCTCTCCGTGCCAGGGTCATAGGTTAAATAATATTTATGCAAATTGAATTCATATTTCAAAGAAAATTTCCCTACAAGAGAATGTTAATACCAGTACCTCAAATCTTTAATTTTAGGGTTGTTTGTCATCATTGGGTTCTCTGACAAATTGAGATATCTGGTGATCTTAATTGATGACTTGGAGCAGATGAGAGACTTCCCAATAAGAAACTGTAAACTCTGCTGCTTCAGTAACAATGGCCATCTATTTGCTGCAGCCAACGGTGCTGTCATACAAGTGTTTTCCGCAGTGTCCTTCATCAATATATTCAACCTGAAGGGACACAATGAAACGGTGAGTTTAGTAATAACTTTAATTCTGTAATTAAAAAAACTATAAATTAATCATTTTTTAACATAATATAACCGGACATAGTTTGAGCAAAATGGCACAAGAATCACCATGAATTATGAAATCTATTTAATCAAAAAAAAACTGTTCAATATTGCGATCCCCCTTTAGAAACAGTTAGTAAACTATTTTAATTTTATTTGTTTAAAGGCACAGCAAAAGGCGGGTTTCCAATGGAAAAATGTTTTCAAAACATTGTACATTGAACAAAACATCGGGACCTGGCTACAATGTTCAATGTTTTATAAAACATCCTAAAAATAACAAAAACATTGGGACAGGGCCACAATGTTTTTGTTTTATATGAAAACGTTGTGGCCCCGACCCAATGTTTTTTTTTTGTCTGATGTTTTGAAAACATTTTGTCGCTGGAGACGCATGTGCTTTTAAAACATCAACTTTCAAGGTTTTGGTTAAATAATTATTGTAAAAGTTTATATTGTTTACGAATTTTCAAAGCATGTACTATTATTTTTCGAAGGGAAGATAGATACTTGTACTTACCTACTAACCTGATATAAAAAAGCTTTCATTAACGATAAACCTCAGCGCTGGTTAAAATTACTAGAAATAACACAAAAAATTGATTTTAAATCTCATGTTAGATTCGTTCCCTGTCCTGGACGGCAATTGATGACAAACTTGTATCATGTGGTTCTGAAGGAGCTGTGTACGAATGGTGCATGACTACCGCCAAGCGAGTTGGTGAGGTGATAATTAAACGAAATGACTTTACAGACTGCGCTGTAAGAAGGTAGGTGAAATCTTAGACGCTTTTAAATATTATGCAATGTGCGTGATTGTCATATAGTCATTGAAATTATCAATATTTATCCAGAAATATTGTGGCAAGTTCTGCATAGTAATTAAGCTACTAGAAGTGCCTTCCATACAAATTTGAATGGGAATAACTGGTCTCACTTAGGCTCAGTTGTTTTGCAGAAATTGCAGTGACCATGTAATCAAATGGCCATTTAGCGCCATTTTCTTTTTTGACAGCTGAAAGGTTCCCGTTAAATGCTGTTTCCAGTCTGTTTCAGCTGTTTAACAAATTTTGACTAGCAGAAGAGAGACAACTATCATGTTGCTAAGGGTTTCAGCTTATTACAATTTGTTAAGAAGCTGAAGAGCACCTAGAATCATCGTTTAACGGGGACCTTTCAAATGTGAAAAAAGCAAAATGGCCATTTGATGGCAATGTTACATTTGAATTTCTGCAAAACATCAAAACTAGGCCATACATTGTAGATCTCCATCCAGTTTGACTTTTGTAAATGCGGTTTTGTATTGGAAATTTAAGCCCCGATCGGGTAAATATTTGGATCATAAAACAAGCCTACAAGACATTTTTTATTTTCCTCTTTATTCTCAATTACGCTTATTTAGCAATAAAAACTTTTTAATTTACCATATTAATGTTCCCTTCGAGAGTCCTGCTTGATTTTTAGAAAACCTGCCGATCTCCCTCCAATCGCATAAGCATAAGGATGCGCTGTTCCCTCTCCACACTGTCCTACCGCCTTAGTTTAGACTTCCAACACTCCTTCATGTTTTATTTTTAAAAAGCCTATTTGGTGGTCAGATATCTTCCATCTACTCTACATCTCCTGCCCTTTAAAACCGTCCTTTCTTATTACCACTCTTAAATACAAATATAAATAAAATAAAATTTTGATCCATTCTATTTTTCCAGTGACGGTAAATCCATTTATGTGGTGGGGGTTGACGGAGAACTGAAAGAAATCAACAACAATGACGTCACAAGAAACCTCAAAATAATCGGCTGCAAGTTAGACAACATGGTGCTGGCCAGGTCCGATTTGATGATCTTTGTGACTGGTGGCAGTGGAAACCTTGCCTCCATCCAGTTTCCTCTGCTGGATAAAGCGGTGTTCTCAGAGTTCCACATGCACAACCAAAATATCACGGGCTTGGCTCTCTCTTATGATGATCAGACCTTGATAACGGTGGCTCAAGACGCCACCATGTGTATCTGGAAACTTACCAACATTGAAGGCAAAGTTATAGCTATGGAAAAGGACTTTGCATATTGTAAAGAAATACTCATCGATAAAGACACTCTACAAGACAGAATTTCAACTATAAACGTAAGCTCTTTTTTCATCATTTTATATTTCTCGTGTTTTTATCTTAGATTCCGTCCTGAGATACATACAAGTTTTTTTTTCAGATATTGTCCACCCGAATCAATGAGATAGAAACAGAGCATGCCTACCAAATGCGCCAAGTCAAAGCTGCCCATGCCGAGTTCTTACATCAAGTTCACACTGGGTACTGCAACGCCATTGAAGAATTGAAAGAGCGGAATGAGGTTGAGAGAACGTATTAATTACATCGGTTTTTTTAAATCTATGAAATTATCATTAAAATAATTTGTATTTTAAAACTATTTTGTTATTTATTTACTAGCAACTGGAGGTGGACCATGCTCATGAGATGAATGTTATCAATGATGAGATTGCTCAGATGAGACTGGATTTTGAAAAGGCACAGGAAAAAGTAGAGACAGATTTCAACGCAAAACTCATTTGCGAATATAACAAGTATCAGGCAAGTATTCGTGCGAATCTAGTCTATTAACAATATTAAATGTTCTTTTCTTCCTGAAAGATTGGGAGTCACTAAACAAATTTAGCCTTTTTGTGGCCAAAAGATCTCTTCATCCCAATTGTGCTGATCAGAATAAATGCTTTGACGCAGCTCCTACGCCAGTTGCACAGTCGACGTAATGCAATTAACCAAGGTTAGGGACACTAACTTGAGGAAATGGGAGCAGAGCTATATATAGCACTCACTTTACTGGCAGTGCAAATCTCTCATAGATTGCAAATTGATGTTTCTTCCTCGGTTATTTGTTAATTTTTTGCTGTACATTTTAGGCTCTCGAAGACAAGAATGCAGCAATGAGAGCAGACTACGAACAGAAGTTAGAGAATCTTGCACAGAGTAAACGCTTGGCCTTGCGAGAAATGAGCGATATGTACGAAGCGCAGTTGCTAGAAAAGATGAACATCATTGCAGATGTAAGTTGCAAATCTCAATAATGTTAGTTAATTCAGTGAAGGAGCATCCTTTACCCAGTTCCATTCTTCGACTGTGTGTTTTTAAAGAGGGTCTAATTATATTTCCATTACATGATCTCATTTTATATAGTTCTATTATAATATAAGCTGTTTGAATAATTGAACCATTTTAACAATTCTGCTTTTTTCATATCAAGCTCGAACAAAAAAACATGCTAGAGGCCAAAGAGCACGAATACATTAAAAGCTCAATTGAAAATGATGCAGACAGAGAAATTGTTGAATTGAAAATGAATTACGAAACCCAACTCAAAGATGAAAGAGATGACAACATCAAACTCAAGGGAGAGACGGGAATATTGAGAAAGAAAATGATTGTGGCACATAAAGATATTGAGGAGTATAAGCACCAGGTCAACTTGATGCGCGGTAAATTAATCATGCTCAAGTTATAAAAAAAATATTTGTCAGCCAAAGCTGAATGAAAGGATACCCAGTGTCTTACGAATTCCGAATTCCTTGCCATGGCAGATCAAGAATAGTATTTTAACCAGTATTTTGATTTTAGCTGAACACAAGCAATACCAAGGTATAATACAAAACTTAGAAAAGGATATCGTCGATCTAAAGAAGGATATCAGTGAAAGAGATTCCACAATAGAGGCTAAAGAGAGTCGCATCAACGAACTTAAATTGAAAACACAAGAACTTGAAAAGTACAAGTTTGTTTTGAATTTCAAGATCAATGAACTGAAAAATCAGGTGGGTTTTGGATATTTATTTAACTAATTAATCAAGTCAACTATTTCAATGTGAAACTGGCATAAAGGCAAATTATTTTATAATCAATGCTGAAGGAATTTTTTAATGTTATGTAGGTACGACTAATAAAGAAATACGAGTGTCCAGGGTGAAAGTGCAGTAACTTCGGGAGTTGATTCTACATGATGGTAGAAGTAAAAAAGATAAATAACTTCTTTTGAAATTTCAAATTTTAGATGTACTTTTCAGCTGCAAACGAAAAATTGCACCGGCGTGTGCGTACTGCATTATTATTGCTTTTGAATCATTTGAAATCGACCGGCCGATCCTAGAACTAACACCCGCTACCCCCCCTTCCCGCGCTTTACAGCTGGTAACAGAACAGCTGTGACCAGAACAGCAGCGAACAATACCCAGATAGTTGGATTGGACGTGGGAGTCATTCGGCATAGCCGGCGCGGTCTCCAGAATTGACGCCGTTAGATTTTTTCTTTTGGGGTACGATGAAGGAAAAAGCTTACACCAAAGAAGTAAATACTGTCGAAGAACTCCGGTTACGTATTCACGAGGCTGCAGATGAAATACGCAACAACGTACGAGTTGTAAATAATATCACTTTACGTTTACATACTTGCATGCAAGCTGAAGGTGGACATTTTGAAAATCTGTTAAATTTGTAAAAAAGCAATGACATTCATTTTTTATCGTTGTGTAAATTCGTATTATTATTTTAGTGCAGTTCTCTTTGTTCTTCGAATTTGGTTTAAAACATCATAAAATAGACGCTTTTGAAGCGCATTGTTATAACTTCAAACTTTCGGTTTACGCGTCACTGGGTTGGAATTTCGGAAAAAGTCATTTTTCTTTTTTACTTCTACCATCATGTAGAATCACATCCCGAAGTTACTGAACTTTCACCCCGGACACCCTGTATAATAGTATAATCACAGTCCTTCTCACTAAAGATTTCTGTTCTGAGGCAGACTGTGGGTTGCTGTGTCGATGTTACGTCATGATTTCATCGTCTTTATGTTTTTTAACTGTGTTTATTTTTATCTTCATGTTTCCAGACCTCATTTTCATGTTTTTTGATTTCCTAATCTTGATGCACAAGGGGGTACCCAAAAGAAACCGAACTGATTTTGCGGGGGCCTTAGTTTCTGTAGTATCAGGTTCTGCCGGTAGAACTGTGTTCAGCTACCTTCCCCCAGTCAGTATGCCAAGCACTGCGCTGGAGAAGTCGTCCTTTTGGCTGGTGTAAATTTTTTGGTGACTGTTGTTTTGTGTTCTCTTCGTTTTTGAGATGGCTAATTTTCGTGAACAGAGTTCCAAATGACTCAAACTTTTTATCCAAGGTCGTCACAGGTGACGAATCAAGGTGCTGTGGATAAAACCCTGAATCAAAGCGACAATCCAATGGAAGACTCCAAATCAATCAATTCAATGGAAGACTCCAAATTCGCCTCACCGGAAAAAAGCTCCTCAAAATGTATTTGGCTAGGCTGACAAAATGGAAGAGATTTTATTTCTTATCATAGAAAAGTTTTCACCGTTGGAGTCAAGTACCTACCTAAAGAGACATGGTATAGACAGCGTAGAATAATAAAAGAGTATGTATGAATGTGAATGAGGCAAGAAGTGTGCGCCAAGACCGCGTTGTTTGGCGGTCCATCCTCTCTGCCTATCCCTGTGAAGAAACAGCGTGATGATTAGTTAGTTAGGAATTTATGGTTTTTCTGGCCAAAAGATATAGGTACTTACATATTTAATTTTGTAATATTTGAGTATCTTTAAGGTTTGGTCCTTGTGTTGGTAGGTGTGTGATAGCCAGTAAGGTACATTTTTCCTTCAGTTGTGTAGACATTTTTTGAATAGAATATCCCAAGCGTTTAAAAAATTCTTTGTCTGTTACTCTGACTTAACTGATACATTTTCATCTTTCTTATTCACTCCTTGAAACAGATTGCACCAAAAGAAAAGAAAATCAGAGAGCTTGATACACAAATTCGAGACATGGAAACAGAAGAAACGAGATTATTAGTAGTTAAAGCCGCTATGGGTCTGTAAATATTATTAAAAAAATATTCTTGAGTAAAATAATTGTTTCACGCGAGATACATTTTGGTTCAATCTGTACGAGGTCTCATATTGCCCAAATAGAAAGTTAATATTATGCTAAACATGATAATTTTGAAACTAATTATCTTTTTTTACTTCATCAGATTGAGCCAAAAGCGTTGGAAATCGAAGATAAAAAAGGAAGAGTCTCCGACTTGGAAGGCTCTCTTGAAAAATTGCTAAAGAAAAACACTCGTTGTGGTACAATTCTATGTAGCAATAAAATAATACAATAATTTGTTAAACTCTTCATAAATTTATAATTTTTTTGAAAATTGATTTCAGAGTACAAAATGGTAACAATGAATGAAAAATTGTCAGCCGCCAATACTGAAATTGAAAAGGAGTTGGAAAGGTATGTCAGTTTGAAGAATGTGCTAAAAAAGATACAAGTTGACTTGTTCAGATTGTCTCCAATAATAAAAGACCCTGCAAAACTCAAATCAGCCATCAAGGTAGGTACCTACTTTAGAATTTTCAGATGTGAATATATGAAAGCAAGAACTCTTAAAGCAGTAGACCGCTTATTGTCCAACAAATAAGTGAAAGCCTTTCGAGAGCAGCGCCCCTGCGAGGCGAAGGTCCTTGGTGCAAGTCCTATATGTGATCGTATCTTTTTCAGATTCAAATTTTTGTTTAAAAATTGCTAATATTATCTTCAATAATTGAATATTAAAATTTGAGGTTTTAGTCATTATGTTACTCCGAAATATAAATGTATATATTTATACTCTTTAGTATAAGAACACATTAAACACACATAATAATTTTTCTAAAGCTGAAGATTTTGATAAAGGAGGAGAAACACGAAAACGACGAAGCCTGTATAGTACTAGTTTCCCAATTATAATTTTGACTGCTACCAATATTAAAGTATAAATTAAAATATTTTTGGAGATGCTCAACTCAATATGGAAATAACACGATCAAAAATTTACTTTGAAGATATCTATACAAATTGATTGACGAATATATCTGATTTGAATAGTTTTATATTCTAGGCAGTGCTGAAACAGAAGTACATGACGGACGTGGACTTTACGCATGAGAAGGCCATCGAGGAGGAGGTGGTGATGGAGTTTGCCCGGCAGAGGACACACCTGGAGCTAAGGATCGCCAACCTCACGCAGCAGCTGCAGGGGGCCGCCACCAGTTCTCGAGGCGAAGTTATTAGGATCATGGAGGTAACATAATTCACTTTTTGAGAGTGATGTGAACAAAATAACTATACTTCAGTTTGTCAAGCAAAAAGGCTGCTAGGAATTTGCAAGCCACAAGTTGGTGGTGGTTGCAAGTATCAAAATAGGTGAAAGGTCTCTTATTAGTCCATTAACCATATACAACAGACCTTGCGTCAGATCCGGTAGTTCTGAATTTTTGCTGAGTTGTTCATGATGTTGGCCCAATGAATAATCTCAGTTTTCGACCTTGAGCACTGAACGAAATATTGTCAAAAAATCCAAAAAGATAATAAGAAAAAAATAATGATAGAAAGTACATCATTTTAATAAATTTACTATCACACATTTTAACATTTTTATGCTAACTTGAAACAATATCAGTATGGCCCCTTTTTCGGCTAGTAGTCAATCAATAAGTAATCCAAGACGGTTAAAGAGATTGTAGGAAACCGAGCGTGACTTAGATCTTACGGCAAAGCCCTTTCCATAAAAATGCAACTTTTACGGTCCAGTTTGCAGCTTGCTGGATCGTTCTCGGTGGACAGCCGGCGGTAGGGATAGAAATGGGGAAATGTTAGCTGATGCTACGAAGCCGAGGTGCGGGTTGGGGATTGGCATTTTATACAAATTATTTAATATAGTACTAGTAATACAATACACATTTTTTTAAGATCGATAACCGAATAGTTTATTTAGAATTACCGTAATTGAATTAATTATTAAGTTATAGAGTATGTGGTGTAAAAAACAACTTAGATATGGCATAAAACTCTCGTTGGTGTAAGTGTGTTTCCCTCGACCGGTACTAACAACATTTTTTGCGACGCTCTTATTAACAACATTTTTTTGTAATTATTTGGCTAAAAATTGACAGAAAAGGGCAATATACAAAAAATTTCACCAGGAAATACAAGTCATAACATATATGTTTTTTGTTGGACAGTTGTACCCCTGGGCCAACTGGCACCACATTGTACTCGTAAAAAAAACTTTTTTTCTTGAGATTTACTGCTTAATGCTTTTAAACGAGTCACACTCGCACGCTAATTTCTGCTAGCCCGAGTGATGCTCGCCAGTTTCGACTTGCAGCGTTCTATTTTTAGCTAACACGAGTAACGCTTGTGAAAGTTAGCGATGTATTTTACTCAGTTTGAATTTGCCTGCAGCTCAACTGCATTGGTAGTGTTTTTGAGCTGCTTATTTCGTTCTTATTTATATTTTAATTGAAAAATGTATAAACTTTGAATAAAACATTTAAAAAAACCTGATTTTTTTTTAAATACTTTTTTTAGGGAAATTATTTTCTTCAGGGCCTCCTGTGTGGAGTTAATAAAAATAAAAATAATAAAACCTAGCATTAAGTGGTTAACATACATTTGTTGTGTCATTTTATTACATTAAAATAGTAAAGGTTCGTGATAACATTTCAACTGACGAATTGTATAAGAATTTACTTGAAGTCGGATAAATCATGTATTATGATAAATATAATTGTAATTTTAGAAACATAGAAAATAATTGTTTTTCATTCATTCATAAAACCGCTTGCAATTGGTAGTCAAAATAAATAAATAAGTAATGAATACCTGTACAAATGTCCTTGAGATGATTTTTCTCAAAAACAGCGCTATACAAATCATCCAAATATTATTATATTATACTTATTATATGTATGACCTAACATACATGGTGTCCGGGGGTAAAGTGCACTAACTTCGGGAGGTGATTCTACATGATAGTAGAAGTAAAAAAAATGAATAACTCTTTTAGAAATACTGTTTTTTTTCCAACAAAAAAATTTTTCCATTCAAAAAGAATAAAAACATTATATATTTGTGTTTATTTTCATTTTTATCATACTACGAGGCATATCCAGAAAGTAAGTGTACTGAGGCTCTCACGACAGAATGAATTATATTTTCGATATGTTGGCTACACTTACGTGTAGCCTGATTCTTCCCCTCCGCAACGAGACCTGTTTAAGGTCAGTACGTTGAGAAGTGTCAACGCGACAACAAGTTTCGTGTAAAATGTCAATCCAATCTCCCGCCAAATGCGAAATACGCGGCATCATCCGTTATCTCGTTTGGAAGGAAAAACCTCCGTTTGAGGTTTATAATGAGGTTAAAACTGCATATGGTGATAAAGCTATGAATTGT
Organism: Hesperophylax consimilis; assembly: GCF_061612785.1. NCBI lineage: Eukaryota > Metazoa > Arthropoda > Insecta > Trichoptera > Limnephilidae > Hesperophylax > Hesperophylax consimilis. The sequence continues at coordinate 24,579,013 of NC_142838.1, forward strand.
ACGAGTGTGTACAAGTGGTATCGCGACTTTAAAAACGGTTTTCACCTCTTCACCCTCCACCAAAAAGTTCAAAACCACAATTTCAGCCAAGAAAATCGTGGCATCCATGTTTTGGGACTGTCAAGGCATAATTTTGATTGAATATCTGCCTCAAGTGGAGACCATCAACTCTGCAAGATACTGTGAGACCCTAAAAAAATTGCGGAAGGCGATTCATAACAAGAGGAGAGGCATGCTGACAAAGGGAGTCAGCCTGCTGCACCACAATGCCAGACCACACACGGCCAGCGCCACGAAGGAACTGCTTGCTTCGTTTAAATGGGATATCCTGAACCACCCCGCGCATTCCCTTAACCTAGCACCTTCAGATTATTATCTCTTTACCTCCCTGAAGCTGTACATGGGTGGAAAAACGTTTTTAACCGACGAGGAGGTAAAGGAGGAGGTGGAAAAGTGGACGAAGGTGTTGGCAGGAAACTACTTCGAGGAAGGTATCAAAAAGTTGATCCCCCGCTTCACCACCTGCATTGAGAGGAATGGCGACTATGTCGAAAAATAGCTTACATATATGTACTACGGTAACCATGTAATTTTTTTGTTTCAATAAAAAGATTTGTAACCTACAAAAATTCAGTACACTTACTTTCTGGATACGCCTCGTATATACATAAAATCCGATGTCCCAAGTGACAAATAACAACCTACTCGGTAAAAATTCTGTATCCGATTTAGAGATGGCGCTGTTTAAAAAAAAAACATGTTTGTACAAAAGATGGCCCTATTTTTCAAAAAAGCATTTTTTACCCGTAAAAACAAACGCATGAAAAGAATGCGAATGAAAAGTTGTGTCAAAATTTGAAAGCAATAGGTAAAGAACTTTAGGAGATTTAAGATTTTGAACAAACGAACATTTACATTTTTATTTATATAGACAGAAGATAGTAAATCAATTCATTTAAATGTTTTGAGTACAATAAAGGTGAAAGAAAAATAAAATATGTAATGCCATTTTAACATAAATCGACATTAATTTGCATTCTCTTAGCATTTTATTTCAATAATATCACTTTATTCAGTGCCATTTTACTTCTGTGTTTATCAGGATTATTTTCAATAGTGATTGGAAAAATCGGCAATACATTTTTCAGCCAATCAGCAATATTCGGCTTCACAGAAAAAGTTACAAATATTCCAATCCCCGACCGCACACACAGTCAGTTTTAAGTTGAGTTGAAAAGGAGTTTGCATGCGAGGAACTGTAAACAACTCAAAACCAATTACTAATAAAAGTTCTAATAAATAGATTTTTAAAAATTTTATTGCAGGAAAATAGCACATTGCTAGAGGAAATAAATGACCTTAGAAATGAACTGAGGGACACAACAGCCCAATGTTTAGAGATGAAAGCTTTACTTGGTATTTCCACCAAGCGGAAGACACCAAAACAGGCCAACTTGATCTTGCAGAGGGCCTGCGGTGATCATGATAAAATGATGGACGATTTCAAAATACAGTTGAATGTAAGTAAAATCGACTCCTACGTAATATTATAGAACACAGTAATTATGGTAAAATATTAGACTTTTCCCTGATTTTAAATTATACATATTATTGTTTGTGGCTTTGTAAAATCTGTGTTTTCAAAAATGTACTTACATAATAATATTAACTGGAATTCAATCGAAACCTGTTATGTAAAAGAAACGAAAGCCTTTTAACAACTAGAAATTCAGGGACAAGAGATCAACATCGGTTATATTATGTTTACGTTGCTGAACATATATAATAATATCGGCACAAACGATAATAATATTTACATCCCATAACTAATGAATAATTGTCTTGATTTAAGGAACGTGACTCGATTATTCAACAACTCAAAGAAGAAAATCAACGCATCTTACTAAAATTACAATGTGAACGGTCAACTGAAGCCATGGCGGTACAGTATGATCCCAAAGACTTGGGAGAAAACATTGAATGAAAGATACTGCTGAAATTTTATTGCACATTTATAATCTTTTCAATGCACCCCTCAAAATAGTTAGAGAATAATATACCTGTGTATTTTGATTATGATAAATAAAAAACGATTCAACGAATTCAACATTTTTTTTATTTTTGGAATGACACAATACATATTGATTCATTTTATTATCTTTTCATGGACCATATTCAATTATGAGAAATAAACTAAATTAATAAATAGTTTGGCCTGCATTTTGTACAGAAATAACAATACAAAAAGTATTTAGTTGAAATAAATTATTAAATGCCACATTATTAAAAAAAACCTGTGATAATATTTAATAATTAAATAATATCTCTAATTGAGCAAATAAAAAGGCAAGACTAGTCACACTGGTTGTGTATTATTTAAATACATAATATTGCAAATGTAAAGATGACAACGATATTGAATTATAAATTAATGATTAGAAAGAAATAGCCATTCGCCTCTAAATAGAGTGATTGTTTTTCTTTTGTATTTATAAAAGGTTGGCAGAAGCAGGGCAGCATAAACCTAATTATTTATTAATCCTTGACAACCACCAAAATATAATTTCTAATTGTTCTTATATTAATTGACTAAATAACAATAATTAAGTCTTGTAGCTTAAAAAAATACCTCAACAGGGATTAACAGAAAATTAAAAAGATTTAAAAGTAGTTAAAGCAAAAATGGGAAAATAGCTTTCCTTCCTTTGGGGTAGTTGGAAAATTCCTTTTTGTAATTACGATGCTTTCCAAGGGCCCACATTGACATTTGGAAAACTCCAGCCAGTGCGAAAATTCCAGCTGAAAAAAACAATTACATCAGTTCAGGTCATATATACAAAGGCAAAGTAGTTTAAAGGTAATTTAACTAGTGTTATTTTCTAGCGCCCATGTAATTTAACTTGTGTTATTTTCTACCGCCCATGTAATTTAACTTATGTTATTTTTTAGCACCCATGTAATTTAATTTAAGTTATTTTCTAGCGCCCATGTAATTTAATATGTGTTATTTTCTAGTACCCATGTAATTTAAGTAGTGTTATTTTCTGGCGCCCAAATAATTTAACTTGTGTTATTTTCTTGTGCCCATTTTTTTAAAATTTTTATTGTTGATACATTATTTTACAATATTTCATATTTTAATTCAGTAATGTTAGCCTCACTGGGTTGTTTACCCGTGCTGAGGCCCCCATTTTATAATATAAGAATTTATACATTTACAAAAAAGAAAAACAACATTAAAATAAAGATAAATTTAAACTAAAAATAAATATTAAAAATTAAAATATAATTATCACACTAAAAGAAAAATATTAAAAGAGAATGTAAATCGGCATTTATAATGATTTATGTGTTTGTGCGTGTTGCGTGTTTAATATTTTTTTTTTTGTGTTGTGTGTATATGTTTTATTATTTTATGTCATAGAATTTTGGTAATATTGTCTTTTTGTTCTTTAATCCATTTTTTAATTTTAAATTTGAATTTATTTTTATTTTCCTCAATTTTTGTTTCAAGTGGAAGACTGTTGAATGCTTTAATGGCGTGGTATTTATGGTGTCTTTGTCCAAAGGTAGTGTTTACCGTCGGAGTTTTTATGTTTTCTTTGTACGCTTGTCTGACCGGTCTATTAGTGATATTTTGTGTTTGTTGGGGTTTGTTTTTTTGGTCGAAAATGTAGTTTAGTAGTGTTTTAACATATAATTGGCGTATATCAAGTACGTCACAGCTTTTAAATATTTGGTCTGTGTCGGTTAGTTTATGTTTTTTGAGTATTACCTTTAATATCGTTTTCTGTGCGATTTCTATTTGAGTGATAGCTGCGTTTGTTGCTCCTCCCCAAGCAATTATTCCATATTCTATTATTGATTGGCATAGTGCAAAATATATTGTTTTCAATTGTTTTATTTTATATATGTTTCTTATATTTAGGAAAATGTGTATTGTTCTGAGGAGCCTATTTGTGATTTGTTTGATATGATGTGTCCATCTAAGATTATGGTCAATTACGATTCCTAGATACTTTATTTGTTCTGTTTTTTCTAGAGGGGGGCAATCGCAGATGTTGGTGTTTATGCATTAGTGTATTTTTATGGTGTTTGTATTGTTTTTTGGCTGTCCTGTGTTAGTTATGCTGTACGTTGTGAATTTTGTTTTCGATATGTTTAGTGTAAGAATATAATGTAATTTAACTTGTATTATTTTCTAGTACCCATGTAATTTAACTAGTGTTATTTTAGGGCGCCCATGTAATTTAACATGTGTTATTTTCTTGCGCCTATGTAATTTAACTAATGTTATTTTCTAGCGGCTATGTAATTTAACTTGTGTTATTTATTTCACAAAATTCGCAAAGCGAGATTATTATTTTCTTTTGTAGCATACTGGCCAAAAGCTTAAGATCTTTTTTTATATATCATGTTTTATTATTTGTAATGAATGAAAGAGACATCATGATTATGCCTACTAGTATAAATGGGTAGGTTTACTTTTGTTTCATGTCTTTTTAACGGTAGCTTCCTACAAAGTAACATGTACCAGTACCTACAATCTAGACCAATCATTATATTACACGAGACATCCACAGAATCTCTGCAAGAAGTATTACAAATAGGATTCAGTCCACCACAAGTTGGTGCACCAAACACTACATTATTAACTGGAAAACAGTGAAAGGATCAAATACATGTGGAAGAATTTAAAAGCTAGCCTTTATACCTGGAATGCATTGGGTCATCACGGTGAAGGAAGCCCAAGCTCCAAACTCATAGAAATAATTGGGGCAGGAGACAAAGTCGAATAGGCAGGTGAGAGGGTTCGAATCTGGCACCGGGATCTTGCGCACAGTGGAACCGGAGGGGCGGAGGTTCCTCAGCAGAATGTGGGTGCTGAGGTTTCCCAACTCACAGACCTAGAAAATAAATAAAATATTATTAAAATGCTAACTACACCTGGATCTTCCAGAATGCGACTTTTACATATTGCTCAATAAAATTTAGCCTTCAGGCCCATTCCCACAGTTCGTATTTGCAAAGTTAGTGTAGTTTCCCACATTTGCAGATTCGACCCTACAATAAAACAATTCATTGGCCTGGTATTTTTATAAAGATATTGTCTTGTTTGTGTATAATTTATGATTTAAGAATTCGTGACATTTTACTTCAAGCGGCGGCAGCTTTCAAATAGAGTTGTTCGCTCTCTATTTTATGATGACCCTAGTTAAACCATTATGCCTAAAAATATTTTCCAATATCTTTCCCACCCCTGTCCCATAGTAATAAAAACCCCAAATAAAGTTTCATCTCCCTTAAAATAATTCCTTTAAAATATTTGTATTGTTTAAGTCACGTTTGTATCATTTAGGATAGTTAAGTGCATTATTTTTTATGTTTAAGAATGTTGTTTTCCGACGAGCGGGTGGAACATCTTTATTTTTGTAATATGTCCTTCAAGAATTTAGTTTAAATACAGGCGTACCTACGCAGGAGCTAGTGTTGAAATAACTGGTAGGTACATGCGTACCTACGCAGTCAGTCGTGAGATAATTACTAGGTTTATGTAAACCTAGAGAAAACCATGAAGAATAAAAGAAACTTGACTTTTATTTCTTTCAGTTTAAGTTTGAGCAGAGGAAAATAAGATTCTCTGGAATTATATTGTGAATTAATAAATTTATATGTCAAGAAGAAGAAGTGTTTTCCTGCATTCCATCTGACGGCGTGTTCTCGTACCACGATAGCAGAAACAACACCCTCAGTATCCCTTTAAGGTGATGTCCGAGCAACAATTCTCATACATTCTGTTTGCATGCCACACTCGAAAACAACCAATATTATTATACATATTTTAGTACTAAAAATGAGATTGGCACAAATAACTAATCCATTGTCATATCACTGATAATAATCAAGTAATTGCATTAGCAAAAGTATTTATTATTCATCCCATTTATGTGAATGTTAGTGTCTGGTAACTGAAATACGCACCCTGCAATATAGGCAGGTTAGTGGTTCGCTACGTTTAATGACTTAGCAGGGATGAGGTTTGTCTAGGTCTTGGTGGCGGATGCGTTTATCCACCTACTGCGTGGTGGGGCGAATCGGAGGGAAACTGGTTGAGGGAGACCTTTTGACCTCTTCAGCCGGACTCTCTCGACCTATCTCCTTGTACCGCAGGGGGAGGGATGGATTCATATGTCCGTCACTCCTGGACACATTGACCCCCAGAATCCAACAACCCCTCATACCCCTTTCCTTCCCAGAACTTCCTCTTCTTCCTTTCTTTTCAATAAAAAGACTTTACACACAGCATTCCCAAAAATGACATAGGCCCTGAGAGAATTTTTTTTTCCTCAGGGCCTCCCGTATGGTGCTAATGTAAAATTAAACAATAATGCGTCCGACTCGTGATGAAACCCGACTCAAATATTTGGTTCACTTGATCGTGCCATGTCTTCCTCGGTCTTCTTCTACTCTTCACTTTGTGTCATATACATTGTTTCATAATAATATTATTGTTACTAGCAAACTCATTATTATTTATTACATATTATTAAATGCTTATGTACCCTGGATTGAGAACACGAGAAATTGTTTATAAATAAATGTGCCCCATAGAAATAAACAAATATGTGTTACTTTTTGACTTACAAATAATATACTGCAAGCAAAAAACTGAAAGGGCAAGGATCATTAGTTAGTAGGCATGTACCAACATAGCGTGGTGGTAAATATTGGATCTTGGTGAAAAAACCAAGCCCATTTCATATGGTAACATATTTTGTGTTTAAATTGTTAATTCAACCACGTAACTTAACACATTGTAGTCGGGCGCTTCAAACAATAGACTCTAGCCTATAGCAGGTGTTTTTCGCGATTAGCGCAAAAATATGTCGCTTTCTTGAAATTGACACAATTTCTAAACCAAATAATATTTTCGATTGAAATTTTCAAAGAAATCAGATATGACATTTGATCATCAAAAATAAATTATAATTGCTTTGATTACATCATAATTTCACCACATTTCAAAGCTGAATATAAAAACCTGATATTAATTTAGTAAATAGCATTCAATATTCAATATTTGAGTATTCCATGTAAAAGATAACATGTTTATTCATATCATATAGTTATATAATAAATAATAATATATATTTGCCATGCCCGCAATTTTACAATCGCTGGTTGTGTGAAATCTGATCGCGTAAATATTGAACAGTGTCGCCTAAGGCCGAAGGCGAACACTTAATAACTCATAAGTTTAATTGCTTCTTGTCAAAAAAGAGTCTTTTGCGGTTGCCTCGCCTAATTGAAGAGCCCATTCCACTTATGAATCATAGTATTTATTCTTTCAAGGAATCAGTACACTTCATATGTTGATAATCCATCACACACTGTAAGTGCATGTATCACATAAATTCCTCCAAGTATATGCTTGCATATAACAACAATGACAATTGAGTAAATAAAAATTAAAAATAATTTTTGTAGGGATAAAGTCCCATACAATGCTAATATATTCAAATAATAAAATACCAAACAGTAAACAAAACAGTGCGAGTGGTATGAAAAATAGTCCAATGCGTGAAATGACTCAAACTAAACTGGAGATTGAGATCGCACAAAAGCTCTAGATTTGTGGCGACGCCTTTACAAGCGGCACACTAGCCAATCTGGACAAGGCATATCAAATAACGTCAACAGGCTGTCGCCTAGCACCCAGGTAGCAAATTACCCTTCGAGGCGTTTTATTTCACGCTGATAACAAACCCGTATATTGCCGTTTCCCGCCAAAAACCGACAGTAGACAAAAACGGCATTTGCCGTGTCCCGCAATTGACCGACAGTCCGCGAAAAACGGCAAATGCCGTGTCCCGAAGACAATGTGTTAATAAAAAAATAAATTAGAAAAATACACTTATATTACTCAAATTTATTATCAATGATTGTTTTAAATATTTCGCTTTCATGCTTCTTCATTTCCTCTGCAAAACAATCAACGCATTATAACTATCATCACCTGGTTTAAGGCTTCCAAGAAAAATATCAGTAAATTGTCTATTTTATTACCTTGTGCGTACTTGTCATAAATAACTAGCTTGCGGGATTGTTTTGGTTTTCGGGTGTACAATTTTACTTGTCACAAACCAGTGATGCACAACCCGAGGCCCCATTCTAAAGACCCGCATGACAATTTCATACAGGACATTTGGCTGTAGAGAACAATCTAAATGTTTGGGGTAATTCTTGAAAACCCGGGCTGAGAACATTTTTTTATAGAGTTTTGGTTAATTTACGCTGCATTTCCTAAATAGAACCAAATTTGAAAAACCAGTTTGCATAACACGAAATTCAAAAAAATCAACAGAAACCTTAACTCTTACATTTCGCTGTCAACCCCCTCCCCCTCAATGAAAACAAAAAAACATCAATTGAAAAATAGGCAAAGCGGCCCCTCTGCTGAAAAAGCTGATGCCTATAAATAATAAAATTACCCCGTGCAGGGATGTGGGTACTCATAACTAGCTACCTACATGAATATGAATTTGTTCCTAATGGGATAGGAAATACCCGCCATCCGCCGTTGTGTGCCCGGCAGCTAACCGCAGCTCTATGCCGCCCCTTTGTTTGTCACTCACTTAGAGAATAATTCCTAACTATTTTTTCAGACCAACGTATTCAGAAATTGTGTTGACTAAATTATTTATTCGGTATTTCATGAAGCCTGAAATAAAATATGATTATAGCCATGAACTCACTATTGCCGTGATCGTTATAATCAAGTTCGACTGTATTTATGTTCTCTGCCAGTGTCAAGGTAAAAATAATTACATCCAGGCGGAATTTAAAAAAAATCACATTGTTTTAAGTATGAAAATAATATTCATTATTGCAAACGTATATGGAGTTCTTCAAAAACGGAAAGTCGTTTTCATTTAATTTATAAATAAAATTAATAATTATTAAAAAGTTAACATTTTTGATTTATGGTGATTTGATTCTCTAATTCTAATATTAAATTGTGATTGTGAATAATTATAATTGTATACTGTGTGTCTGGGGGGTAAAGTGCGTTAACTTTGGGGGGTGATTCTAAATGATTTTAGAAGTAAAAATGGAAAATAATTTTTTTCGAAATTCCAAGGTTTTAAGGTAGTTTTTAGGAAAAAATGTTGAATTTTTTGTCAAATATGTATACTTCTATGACAAAATATTTTTGTATGGGAAAATAAACAAACGGAATTTCTAAAAGATATTTATCTTTTTTACTTCTACCATCATGTAGAACAGTCATACTCAACCTGCAGCCCGCGGGCCGCATGCGGCCCGCCGAGCTATTTTATGCGGCCCTCAATACATTTAATATCAGGAACATGATTTACAAAATCTGGCATTCTATATCACGTTAATTTGAGATTAATTACGACTTTGAAGTACAGACATTGAAACCCGAAGAGGATAGTATAAGTATGATAAACTATCTATATAATATAAGAGTGTTGCTACTGCACACCATAACTGCACACGCTAGATCTATCTCTAAAAAACAAAGATTTGACAGACAAATATGATCGCAAATAATTTTGCTCGTGGCAACACATAAATTTTTGACAGTTCCAAAGTTAAATGGTTACCAGTGTTACTACCAACGAAGGCGATGTATCGCCATTTAGGCTACTAAACATAACAAAAACCTCTTGAACTTATATTTATATATCTATTTGATATAATTTTTTTTGCGGTCGGAAATTTTCGAAAGTGGAATTCCGTAGCTACCCCCCCCCCCCCCCAATGGATTTCGAAAAATTGTTTTGATGTTTTTGGCTGTGCGGAATTTTTTTTCAGCGAAGTTCTGTAACAACCCCCCCCCTCCTCATGGATTTCAAATATTTTTTGTGGGGAAGTATTATGTTTTACAGAAATTCTCTAACAACCCCCCCCCCCCATGGATTTCGAATAATAAAAGGGGGAATCAAGCTCACACCGTTGGCAACACTGACCAGTATAGTGTTGCGGCCCGCGTAGCTTAAGTTCAGATACGAATATTGAAAAGATTTAATTTGCCACATTGTACAATGAAAATATATCCATATATAAAAAGGCGTTCATCAGTATGAGATTTTGCAAATAAAAGTATTTTTTTAGGCCTGATGCTTTATTTTTTCTGATCTTATAAAAACACAAAAAAATGCTTGATTATTTATAAGGCCAAGTTGTGTTCTATCCGCAGTATTTAATTGAATCTTCTATAATATTTGTAAGCAATCAATTTTTCAAACCAACAACAAATGATTTTGCATTACTTCGCATTTAGGGATTGCAATCCCGCAAAACGGGATGACACATTCCTGCGGGATTCCGCTGCTTTCATTAATCTGCTGGATCCCGCACCTTCAAAGCGCGGATCCCACAAATTAAAAATTTGGCACTAAAACTTTCGCGTAAATTGAGAGTAACACGAGCACGACGTTGCCGTTCAGAACAGCGCGCCGCGCCGCCGACTAGCGGACGGTTGGCGGGCTGTCCTATCAGTTGTTCATAAATGGCACTGCGCTGCGCACGTCTTTCTGTAGGTGACGAGTGTTTTCATATTCACCGTCCGGCGTTTAACGTAAGTACCTAAATTTTAATGTTTTTGATTTAGTTTTGTTTTGTTTTATTTTAAAAGCAGATTGTGCCATAAATAGCAATATAATGTCGTAATGTTGCGTGAAACATTATGACTTAAAGCGGTTTTTGTTTTTGTTATTTGGATATGGTTATCGATGATAGAAATCAATTTTAATGGTGTAAAAAGGAAATAAATGAATCTAAATCTATACTTACATTAACCTCTTAAGGACCACGCCCGAGTATACTCGGGCGGCTAGAATTCGGAATTCATACTAAAGAAAATTTTTTATTATTTTCTCACACTATGCACCACAACATCAATATTCAGTCCCATTTTGGGTCCGAAATGGCTTTTATATGAGGATATATATTTTGAGTAAATAAAATTCATTGATAAAAAAAAGGTGTTTTTTTTTCCTTTTTTAATTTTTAAATAATTACTGAAGGGGTTAAACTTTATTTAATATTTGCAGGTAACAAGTAAATGAATCATGTCTAAGTCCATTGTAACTCAGAGTCCTGAGAAAGAGAGTAAAGGCGACGGTGATAGCGATTGATAAAGGCATTAATCGATATTGAATCTGAGATTAAATTCAGCGATCTCAGAAGATCTCATTGCTAACTTGCAGCCTTTTAAATTAGGAGTCGAGGCACTTTGTAGGCGAGAGTCAACGCTTATAACTGCGGACACAGTTCGATTTATTTTGGATAAATTGCAACAACAAAACACGGTGTTGAGTAACCAGTTGTCACAGACTTTACATGAACGTATTCAAGAATGCCGCATTGATTTAACAGGAGTTTTGATTTATTTGCAAAATCCGAAAAAGTACGACGAAGAAGTCAAAAATACAGATCGTACTTATACATTCTTCATGCCAAAGAAAGTTGCAATACGCCAAGAAATAAAAAAAATAATAGAAAGAGTCGTAGTTCAAGACGATGAAACATATGCAGATGACGTCTTCGAAAATACACCTATAGCTGGAACATCTGCTACTGATACAGATCCTACTCTAACGCTAAAAGAAGAATTAGAAAAACAGCTTCAACAAGAAAAATAAATATTTAAGAAAAAGCCAGATAACAAACAAAAGGATTTTGAGAAAATTTTGAAGAAAATAAATGACGTTCTTTGAGTCCGATGGTATCAGACCTGACGCTCGCCTATGAATATATCCTGACGGTTCAGCTTACTAGCGTAGAAGTCGAGAGAGCGTTTTCAGCATCAGGATATATTTGCAGTTCACTCAGAAGCAGGCTCGGAGATGATACAATAAATGCCATTTGCTTCTTAAGAGCGTATTTTCAAAAGTTATCACCATAGGTTGATATCAGAGTAATAGCATCTAAGAGAAAGTTGTGATTTGATTATTAGTCATTATATGAATAAGACTGAATTAAAAATATAAAACTGTTGTTAGGAGTAAGGGTAAAATTAAACAAAACTATTAAACTATGCCAAACATTTAAAGATGAATCTAAGAAAACAGATTACTAATTACTTATACTTAATTAATAGAAAACAAATAATTGCTGTTGCTTAATGTAAGAAATGTTTAAAAAAATTGATTTTTACACAAAATCTGTAGTTTCAATTTAATTTTATAACATAATTTCAAAGATGCGGAATCCCGCGTGATCCTGCGTGGGATTGAGTAATTCCGCATATCAATCCCATGGGATTGAATCAGCTGCGGGATCGCAATCCCTATTCGCATTGCATCGCATTAAGATTGTTTTTACTTTAAATTGGGTTAGTTTAATATTTTTCCTGTCCTAACTATAAAGCAAAAATAATAATGAATATCAATGTTTATTATATTTATATCCATACTTTTCAAATCAAATCTCGGGCGAAGTGAAATGTAAAATGCGCAAGTGGTTGATGTTCACAAAAACATCATTTTACAGGGGAGCTTATAAACTTTTTGCTTTGCTTATTATGACATTTATGATTATTGCACAAGTTTCCTCGGAAACGTTGAACCTTAAATAATGATCTTCGGCATTTAACACTAAAGATGGTGACTAAGGATCGAAGTGACACCGGGGCAAGATTTTTGGCTGCTATAAATTTTGTTTCATAGTTAAGATTATAAAAGCGGTCACGAATGTGGTTAAACTGTAGATAAGGGAGATATGGAATGGAATCGTGCCGACTGTCGGTGAGCTACAACCAAACTCATCAGAATATCAAAGCGGTGAAGCCAACAAAAGTTATGAGTTTCGTGTGAATGTAGAAAAAAGCAGGGCTTTGCTGGGCGTAGATGCGATTTGCAGTAGCATGAGTGAAATATACTTTTGTGTGTGCGGTTTCATACTAATAATGGTTCATGGCCCAACTCGACAACTTTGCAAGGATTGCTGAATGAAGTTAAAACCGTTTTAATAATAAACAAACCATAGGTATGTTGAATATCTTACCACGAAGCCGGCCAGACCAATATAGAACTGCAATTGCCCGGGGGGAGTGAATAGGGGGTGATTCAAATGGTAGGCCACATACAGGGTGAACATCCAGTAGTAGGAGCAGTTCTTGAACAGGTTCCGCAGCGGCATGGTGGCATGTGAGAAGCGATGGACGAAGATGGTTTCCAGCAAACGCTTTGCATAGTGAACCGTCCAGCAAGCAGCAGCCGCACTGCAAGTAAAGAATATTAATTCATCGTCAGGGCGCTACATTCCATTTCTACACGGTACTACTTCAACATTAATTTCATTGTTTAGAGCAAAAATATTAATTATTCTGCTATTTTTTTTTATATTACAGTGGATATTCTATTTTTGAAATACCCTTCGTTGCATAGATACAAAGTGACACAAAATTGTTATAGAAACTATTTCATATTCATTGGTTTTTCTTTGTTATCTGTTGTGCAATATAAAATACACATATAAAGTTAATATCATCGGAGGTGGATTTAAGAACATCACCTGTAGTGGCTGTAGTACAAATAACTACAGGGTAGAATTTACTACAAATTAACTACAGGGCAAATCGGCTTACCCGATTTAGCCACTTTTCTTGGAAGTGCAACATGGCACAAAAATATATGATTTAGGTGATTTAAAATTATAACTATTGGGATTTGTAAAAAAAAACAACATTTATTAAAACCTCTCTTAATATTTATAAATCTTGACCAAAACATTTTACTCTGTGCAATTTGTGTAGTGAATTATAGCCATTGGTATAAGTACAGCAAATAGTTTGAAAAACACTTTAAATAAGGTGCTAAAGGTCAACATTACATAAGCAAAGCATTCACTGGGTTGGTACTATCGAACAAAGGTGAGCCAAGGCCATGATTGGCAGGTTAATTACATTTAAGCTTCATGCATTATTAATACAGTATGATTGTACAAAATTTTTTCCTGTAGAATAATTGCGCTAAAAAAGTGTTTTAGAATATTCAATTTATTATTTTTAAATAAGAACTTTATTAGTTTTTTTGTCTAGTACCCACATATCTTGTAATTATTTTTGTATCGACTATCTGAGCAATAAAATACTTTCTTCTTGACCTAAATGAATGGATGGAAAATTCTTCCAAAAGATGAAACTATCCATTTAAGTTAAGAAAGTTGTTTGTAATCAATATTGATATAAAATGGTCAGATTGCAAGCATTGGAGCAGACAGGTGGAAAAATGCTATGCCTATTTTACCGGTATATCAACATAAGATGCCCTGAGGAACTAGTGTCATTGAGGCCATTCGACAATGGTGATATAGGAAGATATGGTAAAAGTGTACAGAGTGTAAGGTTGTTATTATATGTATAATAATGTGTTATAGCCATGACTCCCAGAAGTTTTAAAAAGACCTAGGTTTAAACATTCCTTTTAAATTTATGGGAATAATTTTTGTATGCCTTATTGAACCATATTGTCTGTACCTTCCTTACAAATAATTATAATGATGTATCTATCAACCACTTACTTGGCAACTGTGCTCATGGGGGAAGACACATCTCCATAGAAGAGCCACGGCCTCTGGTACATCCACAAATAAACAGCCAGGGGTCCAGCATACTCAACAAGAAAAACTGTCTTCCAAGAAATTTGTGGTCCTAGATCCTTCACGTATAACTTTCCTAAGTTTGAAACGCCCAGGGCTTTGAGGACGTCAGAATCTTTCAATGCTTTGCCTTTGACTTCCATACGAATGGATTGACGATCAGGTAGAAGGCTCTTTTTTAATACACATATTTTCTCCTTCACATCTTGAATAGTTTCTTCGGGGTGCACATGAATACGTCCGATGGATTTGGATCCAAAAACGTTCATAATTTCGATCTGTGTAAGGAAAAAGTTATATGAATTTTAACATAATAAACCGTGAAATATTCTAATAAGCATTGTCATTTATTTACCTCCATTTCCAGTTAGTTTTTTTCAGAAGCACTGACCAAATAACTTCACAACACAAAATAAGCCGGAAATATTATTGTGAAGATTTGTGAAGATTGACGATTTGGCATCGGTAGAGAACTTTGTTCACCTGTAGACTTCGTTGAATCCACTCTGAAGTAGGCAATGTCAAGTAAAAATCAACGGTATTTCAGGAAAAAAATAATCACCAGAGCATCGAAATCAATAAGTGCGTAAAATACCGAAAAACTTTTTGTGAGGTGTATATATTTTCACTATTATGAATATATTGATTGAGTTCTCCAGATATGGGGTTGCCAGTTGTCATGTTTATAAATTTATTTCTTCTTCTGATGACCTCTCGAGAATAGTTTATATATGCCAATTTTCGTCAGAGGTTGGCTTTTACCTTTCACATAAATTTATAGCTAAAAAAATACAAAGTTTTCTACTAACTTTAATGAAATTGAGAAAAATCGTTTTTCATTTCAGTAGTACATTGCTTGCTAAAAATTTTATAATTTTGTTGAATAATGCAACGTTACCGTCTAATATGAAATCTAAATATTATATAGTACACGATAGTCAAAAATGATTTGAATGTACTTGTTATTCATAAGTCAGGTTATTCGTAACCCGGGAATGTTTGTCTTTCTTTTTGAAAAAAAAAAAAAAAATTCTTGGGACCTTGGTAGGTAAGAACTGAACATTTAATTAAAAATAAACCCGGTGTTGAGTTCTCATGTTGGTCAACTTGCGTTTATATATTTTTTGGTAGTATTGCGTCAACCATTACGTACTTCATATTTGTCTAAATGTGTCGTGCTCTGCGGTGTTTTTCATAAGTTTTATTTATATTCCTGAATATATTTACATTTCCTTCAAATATGCGTTCTGTAGTTGAAATTGGTGCCAATGTTCCGGCATTCTTAGCCAAATTGTGGAAATTGGTTGATGATCCTGAATCCGATCATTTGATATCATGGTCACCCGTAAGTGCAAACATGTTTACCAAATTCTAGATTTTGTGATTTTAAAATAGTAATTTAACCACCTTAATTATTATTATAAAGCATGCGTGTTACAAATGAACTTACCAAAAAATGTCAAATTAGCGCATTCTATCGCATGATTATAAATATCCTGCCGGAGAAGTGCGTACATAGCAACATATACTATGTACCTATCTGTCAATAATAATTTATCAATACCCGTTCCATTTGCAATCCATTCATTTGTTATAATTGCAATTAATTATAGGTTCACTGTCTTTATGATATGAATAGACATAGTTCGCACCCAGTTGATATTTATGAAGTTTTTCACGATCATAATTAACCTGCTATGGAAGATATAAATACCAAATACCTGTGTTCGAATTCGGCGTTTTGTCCTAAATAAAATTACTATCTGTATAGCGTTGAATAAAGTCACAGATATGTAGAAAAAAACATTTTCCGGCGAGTCACTGCGACAGGAAAATTTCTATTATTTATCTCCATACTGACATGTTGTGACATCTTTTAAATTGGTATTTAAAGTTCTTAACACAATTTGTTTAGCATTAATATGCACCCCATGCGATCATTTAGTAAGCGTTTGGTGCATTAACAAATACCATTACGCTGTAATTCCATCTATCGCCATATTTGTATAGGTGTTTTCAAAAATGATAAAATAATGAAATAATCAATATCAAGGCCATTGAGATTCTGGGTAGGCACCTAATTGTATTTTATAGGCAAGAACTTTCAATTTTTAGATTTTGTTCAGCAGGTTATTCAATCAATAATAAATTGTCTAATAAGCATTAGTTCTTGTGTTGAAAAGATGCGCCTTCAGATCACATGACAACATGTGTAGGAATTGTCCCTTTTTGACAGTTGAATGGATTACCCTATTTATTTCAATTTAACCTTTTATGTTGCATATTGTTGATAATAGCATGTTGTTTTTAGCTAAACAAATAAGTAATATCTATTTCAAGAGTATTATCGAATGGACACTTATCTTTGTTGGTGTTTTACCCTGTATTTCTCTTATCTTTTTTTTATCAAGCTTTCTACCCACATAAATAATATCCTTTTGGGAAGAATTTATTGTTTCTATCAAGGTTTTAGACCTAAGAATAGCTAATTTTTGTCTAAAAATATAAATATGCGTAAGGGAAAAAAAACTTTATTATATTTTTTCCTGCCAGGAAACAATGTTTTGAAAAACGCGTCACTTTACAGATCTTACTAGCTTAATCATAATTTACTGAATAAATAGTAAATTGATCATTTTGGGAATATAGTATGTAAATTTCTACTTTGCTTGAAATAAGGAATTTTAATCTTGACTAGGTACTATTGTTTGTTCTAAAACAGTGATGATTACTTAGAATAGAAATTATTGATATTGACTATTGTAAGACTAATGATATGGATATACTCAGGTAGGCAAATAAGTCTAATTTATAATTTTATTAGTTACCTCCTGATGACCTCTGGCAATTTCCCAAACTTCCTTTTCCCCCACCCCTCCCCAATTCTTTCCGTCTCGCACAAAGAGTATGGATACTAGAGAGACAGCATGTGAAGTGTGCCCGCGCGCTCCAAGTGTGAATTTTGTGGAATTTTACGGAGACGGCTGACATTAGCTTTTACACCTCGGTCGCGTATTGAGCTCCTAGTAAAACGTTGATAAAACATAGAAAAATGGTCAACTGCGCCGTAAAATTGTGTAAAAGCAATTCTGTGAAGAAAATTAAGAAGAAAGACGGCCTTACCTTTCACATATAAGTATTTAAACACCGCTCAATTAGACATTTTATAGTTAATTTTTTGACGAGTCCATTTCAACTGCCATCAGCCAGCACGGACATCCCGGAATCACGCGGCGGACGAATGTCAATGGGCCGAATCAGTCAACTTATTTTATAATAATTAAAAATTACCAACAAACCTTTATTTTTTATTAATTATAACACACGTTTATAATGATTTGTCTTGTATGGTGACCTGATAAATCAACACATCGACGATTCAACACGAATTTTAAAAGTGGTATAAAGTCATGGAAAGTAATGAAACAAAAACTTTATTAACTGGGTTAAGTAGGTTAGGTTAGGTTTTTTTTTCCTTCGTTTTTAATGCCTTTATAATGTACTTTTAAAATGTGTGTTGAATTGTCGATGTGTTGATCAGGGAACCGTCTGTATATATATATACCTAGGTCGTACTTTAAATCCCAGTTTTGTGAACAATCGCGCATGAGCGCGCGTCGGTACGACGAGATGTGTGTCACTATTTTAGGTTTTTGATAAATAACTCTTAAAAGTTCACTTGTATCACATTTTATTTTTTTCCGGTGTAGATAAATATTCTAAGATATTCCGTGTTTTTTTATCGTATTTTTGGAACCATGGCTTGATGTTTATATTTATTCATTTTGTATCATGCCTATAAATTATTTAAAATTGTTATTCATGTCTCCTGTACTTATCTTTAATTTGATTTTTTTTCTTCTTTTTTTGTTATCACTGTAAAACTGTAGAGTTTTTTTCTTATATTATTTACGACCACTCCTTTTCTTAAAGTCAAGCACCAGCTTCCATAGGGAAATAATAATGCACAAAATTGTACTATGCAAATCTGTTGATTAAATAAAATAATACTACCTAACTCTATATTATCAAGTTATTCGTAATCCGGAAATTTTTGTCTTTCTTTGAAAATAAATCTTTATATATGTATATATAAGAAATCTCGTGTCATGGTGTTTGTGGTCGCACTCCTCCGAAACGGCTCGACCGATTTTTATGAAATTTTGTATGTATATTTTTTAGGTATGAGAATAGGTCGTAAAGTATATTTCTTACCAATAGGTGATTATGTGTCCCTCCGGGTCAGCTAGTATATATATAGTTGATACACTGTAACACTGTAAAGTTATTAAATTTGACTTTTATGTCGTTTTTAGTGTTTTTATTAGAGTTTTTTCATCGAACTCTTTCAGCCAGATTTTTATTTTTGATTTGTATTCATGAAACTTTTTCAATATTTTTTTTTATCTGGAGGAAGGATGTTGTCAATTTTTGTTACAAAATAAATTAAGTTTCTTCATCGCAATATAGGTTTATAACTTGCAATGTTTTCTGTATTTTTGATTCGTCTAGTGTGATGGATAAGTTTTAAGTTTTTTCTTATATTATTAACGACAACTCCTTTCCTAAAAGTCAAGCACCAGTTTACATTAGAAAAGAATATAATAATGCACAAAATTGTACTCTGCAAATCTGTTGATTATTTAAAATAATTCTACCTAATACAAAAAAAATCTATTCAAACTGATGAATTGCGCAATATTAGCACCAAGGAATGGCGTTGCGAGTTTCAGCAAGTTCATAACATTAGTTTTTCACCCAATTGCACTTGCTATACATTCCCTGAAGATTGATACCGATTTATTTGGACGCGCACTACACGATTCGATCATAATCTTGATTTAGCAAAAAAGAGTTACGTGAAATCAGATTTAGGTAATTAACAATAACATGTATGGTACAATAAATAAATAAACAATATGTATGTCTTTTTTTACTTCCCTTTCTGCACTAGTTAATTTTATATTTTTACCACCATTCTTTGTTTGGCAAATAATGCGTAATGCGCTGTATGCCCAAAATGTGATAAAAAATTAAGGATGTTTTTTTAATAAAAAATAAATAAAATAATCTGCAGCCCGTTCACAGTTCGGCCCTTAACTCTGACCCACGGCCCCCTCCGCGCTCGCTTACCGCTCTTCCCCGTCTCTATCCCCCCCACAAGGGCGTTGACAATTATGGGAGCTTCATTGGTTTTGCGTATTATTTAATACATCTCGACAAATTATGCCGCTTCCATTGATCCTAGTTCCATGGTCTCGCATATGCTGTTTTTATTTTGAAATATCAATGTTTTACTGGATCTGGGCAGGACTAACTGGGCTCAAGAGTCTTACAATAAAAAGCATTCCAAGCCTAAATACATTCTTTAGAATTGCATTTGATAACAATAATGTTTCACTTTCAGGGGGGAAAGATGTTCAGCATTCAAAACCAAGCCGACTTTGCCCGCGAACTCCTGCCCCTTTATTACAAGCACAACAACATGGCAAGCTTCATCCGGCAGCTCAACATGTACGGCTTCCACAAGGTCACCTCTGTGGACAACGGCGGCCTGAAGTCTGAGAAGGACGAGATCGAATTCTGCCATCCCTGCTTCCTGCGCGGACACCCGTTCCTCCTAGAACACATCAAGAGAAAGATAGCAAACCCCAAGCAGAACATCTCCACCTTTGGGGAGGAGAAACCCCCCTTGAAACCGGAGATCATGAACAAGGTTCTGGTGGATGTAAAACAGATGAAGGGAAAACAAGAAAGTTTGGATGCGCGCTTCAGCGTGATGAAGCATGAAAATGAAGCCCTCTGGAGAGAGATAGCCCTATTGAGGCAGAAACACATCAAACAACAGCAAATTGTCAATAATGTATGTAATGTTTATTCTTTTTTTTATTTTCTCGATCACATAAAGATAATTTAATGAAATTTAAAAGTCTATCTCAACCTTATCACATTTTAATTTGTTGTCCATTATGTAATTTATCAATTACATATTACAAACAAAAACAAGTTTCAGCAATGTTATACTCCTACCAATATATGTATTAGTGATACACTTCTCAAGATAAATTAACTGCATAGGTACATTAACCTTACTATTATAAAGCACCTTGAATTGCGATTGAAGGTTGCCTTCCAACTGATTTTATAATTGGATGCATCATACTGAAACTCTTACTTTTTCCAACTCTGGAGTTAAAATTCTTACAATATTATTTGAACTACAGTGTTTGCCCCCATTTTTATTTTAGCTCATCCAATTCCTGATGTCCCTGGTTCAACCTTCCCGCAATGGCCCCCTTAAATCCGGCATGAAGAGACGCTATCAGCTGATGATCAACAACGCTGCCCACAATGCCGAAGACCGAGGGAGAGACTCCAAGAGTCCTCGCCTCGAACCTGACCCGGATTATGAGCTGGATGAAAACGATGTTGATTTTGAAAATGTGGTAAGTTCTTCAAATACATACTTTATTTTTCTTCATTTTAAAATTTTTATAAGTGGTATATCAGATTGTGGCTTTATAAATATGTATGTAGTATTTTTCTTGCCCAGGTTTCACATGAAAAGCTTTTAAGGTAAGGAGAGATAAATTAGAACTTATCTAACCTCATTTTCCTTTGTATGAGGTGCTACGGTTTTCGAGATATCGACTTCTTTTCATTTCGAGCGTTGAAAGATTTTTCTGAAAGTTTATCTTGATGTATATAGCACCAATTCTACTTACGGAAGCTAGCAATGTACTAATAATCCACCCCTTTTCTGTTCAGGGCAAGGGACATGCACATGGTTTTTTGCTTTTGCAGCTATACATGTGCTGACAGATTATATGAAAATACATTGTTTATTGTCAAGTTTTAAATGATATACACCTGTATTGTGTCAAACTGGCTAGTCTAAAAATATTATATTCAAAAGATAAGATATATAAATTGTAAAAACATATTGTTGTACAATATTAGTTTTTTTTTTACTCAAAATAATTTGGCCTAATTTGAAATGTCTGGTCAATCTCTCTATGAAGACGTTTCAATCTGATTCAGAAAATAATTTTCACTGGCATTCCTCATTCTTAGCACTGCATGAATCAGAAATTATAGTTTTTATCTTTGCCCAGGAGAACGGTCCCACAATCCAAGAAGTGGACCACGAGCACTCAGAGGCCAACAAGAGGTCCCGTCTGTCGGCGGAGAACCTGGAGGCCTGCCCCTCCTACAGCCCGGCCACCATCCACTCCTACGCCTCCCCCTCCCCGGCCTACTCCATCAGCTCCATGGGGAATGAGAATGTGGCCGCGCATGAGGAAGTCGATGATCCCGGGATGCAAAGTAAGTTAATATAACTACACTTGCTACAGTAACAATCGCTCTCAACAAATCAAATCTGAGCCAAAAGAGAAGTCTAAATTTACTCTTAACGTTAAAAGATACTGAAAGTGTTATTAAAACTCAAAAATGTCATGAATATATGGCTTATTGGACACCTTACACAAACTGACATGAATATATTGCTTATTGGACACCTTACACAAACTGACATGAATATATGGCTTATTGGACACCTTACACAAACTGACATGAATATATTGCTTATTGGACACCTTACACAAACTGACATGAATATATGGCTTATTAATATTATAATACATTTTAAATTAACTTACCAATTAGTAATCAGAACTTAATAATAATGTGACTAGAGAGCAGTGTTTCAAAAATGAATAATCGAAAATTGTGCTAAAAATATTCTAAATTCGCTTAAGTTGAACTTGGGACGAGAATCGGTAACTGTAGGTACGCCAGATGTTTTCAATGTTATTCTTGGAAACTCTGAAAGCCCTAACAAGTGCCCAAGGTGATTTATTATCTCGTCCGCCGCCTTTTATTTCGGAACAATGCACCACTAACATAATCACCAGAAACAAGTGTACAAGGAGATGGAACGTCACAGCGGTGCTGCCAAGGTTTGTTATCTATGTGAGGATACTGTGACAGCACTTAATTAGCAGCAGACACATACCTGGACGGATGACGAACCTCGTGCTGGCACTGTTGGTGGCGCGGTGCACTCTTTCGCTGCAGTAGCTGGTCCAGTTTCCTCACCACCTGGGATTCTTGCTGCAGAGTCTCCATCCTCTACCTTCGTCGAATGTCACAGCGGTGCTGCCAAGGTCTGGAATCCATGAGAGGACATTGTGTCAGCGCTCTATTAGCAGCAGACACATACCTGGAAGGATGACGAACCTCGTGCTGGCACTGTTGGTGGACGCGGTGGACTCTCTCGCTGCAGCAGCTGGTCCAGTTTCCTCACCACCTAGGATTCTTGCAGCAGATTCTCCATCTCCGTGTCACCTGTTTCTGTACTTCATTTTATTTAACTTAATTTCAATTTCAATTTGTAATATTTATATATTTTTTTTGTAATATCTGCATTAACTGTACAGCGCCCCTGAGGTGATATTTCGCAAAAGCGGCGCTATAAAAATCATCCAATAAATAAATAAATAAATAAATATTGGACACCATACACAAACTTTATCTTAATCAAGATTACTGTCTGTTAATGAAGTTATGAGTTTGTTTTTGTCATAAAACTATAGTGAGGAAAAACAATAACCAATCTGCAACTTCAATATATAATTTTATTACTTTATTTATGTTAACACAATGCATAGACATTTTTTTTTTAGTAGATTTCTTGAATTCGTAGTGGGCTCTATCCCCATCGTCCCCTCGTGACGGACCGCCACTGCACATTGGCATAGAACGACATTACATGGAATGACAAAGTGGTCCATTCGGTCGAATCTTACATGTGAAAGAAGTCCCAAGATTTTTTCCAGTACCTATAGAATGTGCACCAAAATGCGGAAGATAAACTTTAGCGAGTTCTCTCCAAAATTCCAGATTCGAGACTTCATTGTGATTTTTCTGTATAAAAACCACATCAAATGCACCATTCAATATCCATGGAAAAATTACCCTGTACCATTTCTTACTGTGGATGCTAATCCGATAATGTGATACACCTTTGTTCATTAGATCAGTCTACCCATATTTTGACTGTATTGAGCAATACAATCTGGATGCGTCACCTGATAATGGCGTCATTTTGGAGAAAACCGTTTCGAAAAACCATTCTGAAAAATTCCATGACTTGTCGAAGCAATCATGATAACAGAGTTGTCAACCCAACTTGTTAGAAGTACCCTGTCCATTTGTGTTACTCCCTACGGAATGTTTCAAATGAACTGCCCGTTGAGTCAGATCAACGAATTCAGAAGTCAGAATTCACTCACCCTTGGCACGCTGATCGGACTAACCACAGCTTACTCCCCACGGAATGTTTTAATATGGTGAATCCATATTATTGCATATGCGTTCCCTAATGTGTTAAGTTGATATTGTGATTTTAATTTGATTATTTCACCTTTTTTCAGATGCTCCCATGGGTGATGAATTACCCATTGAATTCGACACAAGAATGCTGACTGGGGAGATGCCCATGAGCATAGAATGCGACGTTGATATATCACCAGAGACCTTGTTTGAAAGCACGAGGAAGGTCACAAAGGAGAACGGAAGGAGAGTTAGTAAAAAGAGTATGGAAGATGTTGCCAGCCCATCTAAATCTGTTCCCGCTTGCACCATTACATCACAGGTAATCAATAGTTGAATTAACATTTTTATTATTAGTATATTTAAAACTTATAACATTGTTATTCATATTAAACACTTCAAAGTATGAAGGCAGGCTTATAGCCTGGTGGCAATTTCTTTTTGCGGTTTTTAATAAAATAATCCAAATTGGTTAGTTTTGTCCTCCACTGAATGAATAGATTTGACCAGTTGTCAGTCCTTTCAGTGATGTGATGTGATTTCAGTGATGTGTATTTATGGTTAGTTTTGTTCTCCACAGAATGACTAGATCTGACCAGTTGTCAGTCCTTTCAC
This sequence comes from Hesperophylax consimilis, assembly GCF_061612785.1. Taxonomy (NCBI): domain Eukaryota; kingdom Metazoa; phylum Arthropoda; class Insecta; order Trichoptera; family Limnephilidae; genus Hesperophylax; species Hesperophylax consimilis. Next base: position 24,603,598 of record NC_142838.1, read on the forward strand.
TGATGTGTCCTGTATTTATGTTTGTAAATGGTTTGTTATTTTTTTATACCTATATTGTAGCTATTGGTAAATGGTTTGTTTTTTTTTTAGCCCCCATCTACTCTACCCACAAACATATTTGACAGCGACGAGACGAATTCCCAGGACGAAGTGGCGGTCTCTCTATCCGATGTGAACCAGCAAGCGGCCTTATCGGCTCTGCAAAATGCCTCTGATGTGCTCGGCAGCGAGGACAACATTGCCAACAGCAATGTGGACTACCTTACCACTCTGGCTTCTGGAAGCTATAATCCCAATGTCAACCTGATGAACTCCCAATCCAAGGGAAAGAAAACAAAGAGTGAAAAGGCGAGAGAAGAGACCTTGATAAGAAATATCAAAGAGGAGATTCTACACCCCGATGAAGAAGATTGGAGCAACATGTCTTTGGCTACAGTTTCAAATAATGAACCTACAAGACCGGCGCTCAACAGATTTCAATCAGTGTGAGTTTTCTTTTCTCTAATACATAACAGCATATTTATTATTATCTTATTTGATTTGTGGTAGTAAATCATGGCTTAGCTTCTTTTTAAACAAAACTAATATTATATTCTGATATATTAAACATAGTCTCTGTATCCTGAATTCATTATTCCTATACATTCTGCGGCAATATCTTATTTCTGTAGGTGTGTGTATTTCTTTCCTAGACGGTGACAGATTTCGATTGTGATTTATTTTCAGGGCAAACATGACATTTTGATAACGCTTATATAGTCGGTACACGGTTAAGCGAGTCAACTAAGATAATAAACAACTTGGACTTGTTTATGTTTGTTTTTTAAGTTGATTATCTATACCTCATCCCTACAGTTAGTTGGGTGTCATTGCCATGTTGTAATAAGCGATTGTATGTGATACTGCCTATGTACATTGTTACAAATAACCCTTTTTGAATAATTTATAATTATCGCTATGATGTATCCATTCCTAAGCCATTCCAACAGTCCTTGACTTGTTTTTTTCTTTGAAGATAATTGCATAAATCATTAATAACATCAAATTACTACTAAGTAGTAATAATAATACAGATGCATTATTATTTTTCTCGGATATAAAGCAATTTGCAATAAACATAGTTCAGTATAATTTAATATTTTTATTTATGTATGAATAACAGCATGAAAAAATGGGCGAAGATTTATAGTGTGAATTTTTATATTTAGGAGGAAGGATTTTGCATCCCTATGTCCAGACAGAAAAACCAAGAAACTGCAAGGAACACCTTTTCATCCCAAGTAATTAACATACAGTCCACCCTCGATTTATGTAAACGGTTCTTAGAAGACATTCCTGTCTGAGTCACATCAGCAGTAGGGCTTCTCTTCATTGTATACAGATACACAACTTTTGTTGATGTAATATTATTATTTTTGTTTCTCACGATTCATGTATTTTTTGCGAGAGTTTTTCTGAATGTTGTGAGTGGCCAAATCTTTGTCTCGTTTTAATGAAATCTTCATTGTAAATGTGTAAATTGAGGGTAGACAGTATTGAATCATTTAACTGTACATATATTATTTTTATGCTTTTTGGTTAATATTTTTGAGTTATTGACTACTTTTGTTATTGTTACATTCCGTTCTTCCTTTACATTGGAATTGAATGTACCATTATCTAACCAGAAAAATGTACTCAACTTATTTAATCAATCAGACGTATGTTTTTAATAAAGTATTTTGTAAAAATAACAACTCTTATAATAATGAAATAATTATTTTAATTTTCGTATTAAACTTTGACAAAAATCTTTTTCAATAATGTCAAATGTAGCAATTTATGTACTAACAACTTTTTGTAATGTATTATTTCTTTTGGTTTGGTGTTTGTGTTTACTGATTTGAGAGTGTTTTTTGAATGAAGAATTGATTGTACATAAATATAAACATTGTATATTTTTTAAATGCTTAGATAATAAACAATAAATAGTATGTATATACATATTATGACAGGAAATCCTTCATCAAGTTAATCGCTTCAATGCCGGCATATCCCTACCAAATATCTGGTATTTGTACCCGTCGAGTGCCGGCATATCCCTAGCGGACGTGTTAGCAGCTCAACTGCACTTCACTCGACTTTATGATATTTTTAACCTTAAAAAATTATCCTTTTAAAATGTATTTTATTCGCTTGGCAAGGACATGATATTTTTTAATATTATTCTATCTTGTGGTTTCGTCACCGTTGACTTGATTTTATGGTATTTTGAACATTAAAAAATTCTCCTAGCATATTAGCATGCTAAAATATATTTTATTTGTTTGGCAAGTAAATAATATGGCAACAAATACTTTTTTAAACAAAATAAGTTTTAAGTCCCTAAACACTTTACCCTTAAAATAACACCAAAAAAAAGAAACGTGTACCAAAAAGCGAATGCATAAAATAGTAAATCTGCATTGCAAATAAAGAAATATTTATAACTGATAAAGTGATGCTTGAACTTTAAAATGTTAACTGAAGCCAAATTGAGTAAATGTTGACCAAATTTACTAAACCCAATTTACGCGCTGACGCTACCCAAACAAACTACAACGCTTGCAATAAAATGTAGGCATAGGCCAAAACAAAACTTTTCTCGCCAAATGTGGATATACTCGTGGCTGACTATGTCCCTGCGCCCTGCCCCTTGACATCAAATTAAGTCAGGGTTCAAATTTTGTTAAACATTTACTACTTGTGAGAAAACAGTATTATTTTTGGTGTCAGGTACTTTATTTGACTACGTAAACTTACATACATATAAATGTTTAGTATAAAATAGGGTGTCAAATTTTGGTGAACATTTACCCATTTTGGGTTGAAAATGTATTTTTTTTAATGTTATTTTTTACTGAATTTGGTAAACAGTTACACATAAGCCAAATAATATTTCTTAATATTAATCTATTTTGTCGTTTCGTCATGCGCAAACACATTTATTTTATTTGTGAAAAGTGCATAGCCATTGTGGAAGCCTCTTTGACTTATTACTATTATATTATATGCAGTGGCGGTTCGTGACTTTTGGGTGTACTAGAGTGGTAATATCACAAAAATGGCATTGTTGATGTTGTAGCTGAAAAGGATTTTTTATTTTTTTTTCGAAAAGTCCGTGCGGCGCACGGCCAAACTGAAAATGATGTTTCGGTCGGACCTTCAACTTCAGTTATTCAAAGTAAATTCGTAAAAATTCCGCACATTTCAGCATAAATCAAATTTTCGTGGCCGATTATCGTCGCGGCCAGCCCTTTGAATTCTAATATACGACAAATAAATTCGTAAGAATATGATATATTTCCGTGTAAATCGAGATTTCGCGGCCGCTTCTCGTTGCGGCCGGCCCTTTAAATTCAGATATTTGAAAAAAATTCGTAAAAATACAATATATTATTATTATGCGTTAATCGAAATTTCTAGGCAGATTTTCGTCGCGGCTGACCTTTTAAATTCAGATATTTCAAGTAAATACATTATATTTCTGCGTGAATCGAAATTTTGCGCCGATTTCAGTCGCGCCGGCTTTTTAAATTCAGATATTCGAAGTAAATTTAGTAAAAATACTATATATTTCCGCATAAATTGAAATTTCGCGGCCGATTTCCGTCTCGACCGACCCTTTCAATTCAGATATTCGTAAAAATAAGAAATATGTATGTGTAAATCGAAATTTCGCAGCCAACCCTTTAAATTCAGCTAAAGGGTTAGGTGGCGATAAGCTTCGAATAACGTAAATCCAATAAGAAAAGTGTTTGGTGTAAATTCGTAAAACTAGACATTTTCCGTGTAAAATGAATTTTCTCAGTTCTTCAAACTCGGATATTCAAAATAAATACGAATTTCCAGTGTAAATTGATTCAGATTTACTAATTGCACTATTGCACATTGCGATTTACTAATTACAGATGCACTAATTAGGACGATGTATAACCAAGTAAAGATACATTTTTCGACGTTTTACCGCTACGCTTGTCTTTTAGATTCAGATTTACGAAATTTTATGATTTATTTTTGCAAAAATCGATTTTTTTTCAAATTACATGAATAAATTTTCATGTGCAGACAAAAATAAATTTCGAATTAAGAATTAACGAATTTCGAATTAATAACCCATATTGTGGGGATATTTTTTTGACGAAAATTTCGAATTATCGGGGTTTGAATTAATGGGGTTCTAATCTATAAGTTGGTATTCTGGGGAACAACTACTCGTGCAATATATGTAAAATTTTGATAAATACATAAACAAATTATCTGGTAATACAGTACAATTTACAAAAACAACAGTCAGTAATTTTGAAATTACTGTCGGCTAGCTAGCACACGGCACGTAAAATGTAATTTTACTGCTTGCACATGAGGGGTTTTGTATTTGATGGGAGCTTGGCATCCCAGTATTCAATTCATTTCGCTCTGGCTCATTGTGCTGTTGTCTTTCATGTGTTTTTGTCCTTAAATGATGTTAAATTAATACTAAGCTAACAATAAGATGGTTTAAAGCAGCCCTGGCCAACCCAAATTGCACCCCGGGCCGCATTGACGACCTAAAATTTACAAAGGGCTGCACGTACAGACATTATTTCAGAGGTAATCTGAAAGTACAATCAGGTAAATGTGAAGAAAACAATACTACAGCCAGATGTGAAAAGAAAACACACATTGAACAAACAAAAAATGTATTTTTATAGTAATCAACATGTTTAACAGGGCCGCACGTATCGGCCCGCGGGTTGGCCAGGGCTGGTTTAAAGTATACTAAAGTAGTTTCAAACTCTTGTAGATTCATTCAGATTCACTTTCAGTTACATGCAATTTATATTTAAATATTTTTTGTTTGTATAAATGTGCCTCATTGGTGTTGTTTTTACTAGCCAATGATGTATGCAAATACACCTTTCTGAACATGCTCATAATGACAAGAAAAAGCTTACCTAAAACTGTCTTAATTGCCAAAATAAATTAAATGTTTGAGAGGTATATGGATAAATTTTGAAGTTATTACGCAACTCTACTACAACAGCGTTTTAACTGCTAAAATCAACAAAAACTTGTTTTATTTTATAGTGAGGAGGTTGACGACCATCTGGAATCCATGCAGACGGACTTGGAGAGCCTCAAGGAGCTGCTCCGTGGCGATTCATATTCGTTTGATGCCAACACCTTATTAGGAGTAAGTTCACTTTGGTATTCTATCCTCTAATGGAGCCTTGTTACATTAGCTCCAGTATCTACAACTTATTTGATCCTCGGCTGAGCATGAGAGGCTTTACAGGTTTCACGGCGGGTTAGGTCAAAGGATAGGGATATCACATTTACATAAAATAAAAGAGTGTGGACTTTATAAGCTGGTTATGTTCGATAATACGAATGGTTACAAGGTTAGCATTTTAAATCTCCAGAACATCAAACACTAATCTGTGAATTTACAGCTCTATAAACTAATTTAATGGTGACAATTATATAACACGTAGCTTCTTACTGTGATTGCTTGGGGTATTTTCGGCCAGAGACTCTTCAGAAGCCTCTGGTCTAAGGGTCACTTCCTGGCCACGTCTGGCCACGTCCTCGTGGGTGGTTGACTGCAGGCATGGCTGCTGGTTCCCGACACTTGTAAGTCGGCACCATATATCGAGGGTGGCAGGCGACGCGGAAGGAGTAGCGACTCCTCGAAGTTAAGCAGGATTGTTCCTGTACTGCCCTAATGAAGGTCAGACCTTCCTATCCATTCTAAGGGAGATTTTTTCCTGCCCAAGATTTGGTTCAGCTAAAGACCGCAATTGTTCTGGCTCGTCTACCAAACAATAACTTTCAGATGATTATTCACCGTTTAGAACTCATTCAGTTGACATTATTCAGAAGCATTATTGATTTTAATGTTATCTATGCAACTGCCACATAATATAACATGGTAACCGGACAAATCACCACAATGACAATTCAACACACCTTTGAAAAGTGATGAAACAAAAACTAGGTTAAATAGGTTACGTATGTTAGGTTTGTAGGTTTTTTGTTTTTGTTTACATTAGCTCCACACAGAAGGCCCTGAGGAAAAAAAAAATCCTCAGGGAATATGTCATCTTTGGGGATGCTGTGTGTAGGGGCTTTTTAGAGAAAGGAAGGAGAGAAAGTTCTGAAAAGGAAAAAGGTATGTGTTGTTTTTATCTTAGGTTTGTCAACAGTGATTCATATCAAAGCTCTCGCAAATACAATTACATTCATTTAACATGGTTGATACTATCACTAATTAGAGACAAACACAACATTGATGACATAGTGCATAATATGATTCACAGTACAGTAGAACCCCGTTAATTCGAACCCCGATAATTCGAAAAAACGCGTAATTCGAAATTTTCGCAAAAAAAATTTCCGCTGAAAAATTTTTTCATACAAAATTTTTTTTAATTCGAAATTCGTTAATTCGTAATTCGAAATTTATTTTTGTCCGCGCACGAAAATTTGTTCGTGTAATTCGAAAAAATTTAATTTTTGCGAAAATAAATCATAATATTTCGTAAATCTGAATCTAAAAGTCAGCCGTGGCGGTAAAACGCCGAAAAATGTATTTTTACGTGGTTATACATCCTCCTAATTAGTATTATTATTTTGTAAATCTGAATCGATTTACACTGGAATGTCGTATTTTTTCAAATTTATTTCGAATATCCGAGTTTAAAGGGCCGAGAAAATACATTTTAAGCGGATATATGTCGTAGTTTTACGAGTTTACGCCAAATATCTGCATTTAAAGGGTCGGCCGCGACGAAACTCGGCCGCGTAATTTCGATTTACGCGTAAATATATCGTATTTTTACTAACTTTACTTCGAATATTCGCGTTGAAAAAATACGGCGTGACGGAAATCGGCCGAAAAATTTCGATCCATGCCGAAATATGACATATTTTTACGAATTTACTTCAAATATCTGAACTTAAAAGGCCGGCCGCGACGAAAAACTGCCGACGAAATTCGATTTACGCGGAAATATATCATATTTTTACGAATTTATTTCGAATATCTGAATTTGAAGAGCCGGCCGCGACGGAATACGGCCGCGAATTCTCGTTTTACGCGGAAATATATCGTATTTTTACGAATTCAAATTCAGATATTTGAAATAAAGGGCCGGCCGCGACAGAAAATTACCGCGAAATCTCGATTTACGCGGAAATATATCGTATTTTTACGAATATCTCAATTTAAAGGGTAGGGCGCGACCGAAATCGGCAGCAAAATCTCGATTTACGCGTAAATATATAGCATTTTTACGAATTTATTGCGAATATCTGAATTTACAGGGCCGGCCGCTACGGTAATCGACCGCGAAAATAAAGAAATAATTGGTATTAATACGAATTTACAACTAAAATACCACCCGGATTTGAAGAGGCGGCCGAGAAATTCGATTTTCGGCGTATTTTTTTTTTTTTTTTTTCATAAAATTTCGAATTACGTGGAAATTCGTTAATTCGAAATTTGATTTTTGATGTCCGCTGGATTTCGAATTAACGAGGTTCTACTGTATATTACAACAAAACACTGTAAGTAAAGAATAATGTACATGTATGCACCTATATGCATACATGTATACACACATACATGTACATTTCATAACAGTAACAGTAATTAGTTTTTAGAACAACACGATTGGTAGCTTTAAGTCTTGTTAACGTTTGATTTGAAGGTGTCCAATGATGACATTGACAAATCAATGGAATGAATTTGATATGTCTCGTTAAAATTACAGCACATTCTCGGTAAAGGTGAGTCCATACCCCAGCTTAGTTTGATATTTTTTATTATGTAACAGAATATAATGTATAAGTCGGGAACCAATTTTAGGAACGTTGAACATTATTTGATGGAGTAGAAAAGGGCAGTTTAATGTATGAGGGGTTTAAGGTATGAATGGTGGGTAGGAATCTGGAGGTCAATGTGTCCAGGAGTGTGCAGGAGTGTACGGACGTATGAATCCATCCCTCACCCTGTGGTGCAAAGCAATGGATCGAGAGGGGGTCCGGCTGGAGGGGTCAAAAGATCTCCCACAACCAGTCTGTACCGATCTGACCCGCAACATTCTAGGTGGGCAAACGCATACGCAGCCAAGATCTAGACAAACCTCACTCCATGAACTCAGACACTCCTGCTAAGTCACCAAACGTAGCGAACCACTCGGGGTGATCTATGGCAGGGGTGTTGGTTATCTAATAAATGGTTCTCGGAGTGGCGGTACCCATACCTGCCTCCCAAATTTAGGTTAAATGGTTAGTTTCATCGCTTTGAATAACTTTATATCACCTTTTAATGGTGTAATTGTGGTTTTCGGGATGTGCATTATCATTGTGTTGAGCTATTATGGAACCAAACACAGCTCTCGTATTTGAAGCTGTTTTGTGTTGGGTAAGTTTCCGGTGGATCTAAACTGTTACAAGTGCATGCAGATCCATATCTTGGGGTAATTGAATTGCTCAAAGTGTCACGTTACATTTGCAGAGGAAGTTTTGTATTTAAATCTCGTTTACCATTCTACTATAGTTTAAAAAAGAATCATTCACTCGAGTAAAAGCTTTTCCGTAGGTGTAATTTTAACATATTATGCTAATATCCCCAAAATAAATGATGAAAACCTCAGAAAGATTGTAGCAATATCTTTACCAATATTATTACTTCCCTAAAAGGGAACTCGATGTTACATGTGGGTAGAATAATTGTGTGCACCAGTAATTTCATTAACAACTAACTATTAACAACTTTAACATTTATTATATAAAATTCTGTTACTACACATATTGCTCTAGGAAGTTAATACTAAGCAAGAGACTCATTATAAAAGGTTTAATCCTCAAGGCGTGTCGAGTTAGATATTCTCGATAGTTGACAAAATGCAAGTCATGACAGTTGAATTTACGAATGGATAAAATGATGCTATAATGAATTTAATGGGCGCCAGCTCAGAATTACATAATTCTGAACAAATTTATATAATTATCAGAGTAATCCCTAAGATACTAAAGTATAAAAAATCAATCTCAATTTGGAAGGCATCTTACGTATAATCCTGAGTCCGCCAAGGTCGGCAAGCCTTCACAAACGTCCCGTGTCCCCGAGTATCTCGCCCTCACTGACGGAACAAATTCCTACGATGCACAGCGCTCTTCAGACTAGTAGTTCGCAAATCAAGACGGCAACTTGAGAATGCTGTCAGCCGCTACGGTAGGAACTCAAAAGCAAGACTGCTACAAGATCAATAACCAAACTCCATAACTTTATTATATTATTTGCCCTGATGCATTTTCTTTCATTTTTGCAAATATATCCACTCTGAGTTATGAGAGAGATAATATACCAATGAACACGTACATGCTTGAGAAGAGTTTCTGATTATTTTACCAGGGATCTAGCTGGAGGTATAATGCGATGACGTCCAACCTCTAATAAGGGAGACCTCAAGTAATTTGTTATAGGGTACCAGAACATGATCCATCGCTGCCTATCAATAAATACCTAAAACGTAATAAAGTAATAATATTAAAACAACTTATAATGCAGTTAAACTTTCTCATTATGCTGTTGATCGTTTATCAATTGCCGGCGTCGGTAATTCAATTTAATCATGTGGGTAATAATATCTGATTTACCAAAAATTCCGACCTAATCCAAGACTGAAATGTTTTCTCTTTTTATTATAGCTATTCACCCAAGATGAGCCGTTCTACAATCTGCCACCCATGAACCCGGCAGATTTGACTCTTGAAAAGAGTAAAGAAAACGTTGATGGTATGTAGATGATGAAAAAATTTTATATTTTCAATAATGTAGGCGCATTTGACTAATATTTATGCTAAAGGGGATTTATAATATATAGGTATATATATGTAGACACACATTTTAAAATTGCTTACTGAAAAAATATGTGAATTCACACTGTATTGTAAATTTTATTCTTACTCGCAAGTCTCTCTGATGGTTCGAATCCTTTGTTTTCTATTACAATTATTACAGCAGAAATTAACAAAAGTCTCTAATGGTTCGAATCCTTTGTTTTTCTATTTTTACAATTATTACAGCAGAAATTAACTATGCATATTTGAAATGTTTGAATGTCGTGTGAAATTTAAAATAATGTGAACAAATATAGTGTTTCCCAAATTATTCTTAGCACTCAATATTTGTAAAAAAACTATTGTTTTTTACAAGATTAAAAGTTTAAACCATTACAATTTACACATAAATGAAATGCCTGCTCAAATCATGTTTGAAGTGTGAATACACAATATGTGTGTCTGTTCCTGCATTTTGCAATTTGCTTGGTGGTGGTCACCTTTTCAATAATGTATGTCCCATACTGTATGAGTACTAATGTGATCAAGAGAGTAATAATGTTGCAACATTTGGGAAATGCTGTTTTGTAAATTATACATTAACCTCTTACTGCATTGTATATACATCTGAGATAATAGAAGCTGCCTAGGTGTCATGGTGAAACCAGTTTTTAAGTATGCAAACATTTTATTTCTTCTGTGAAATAATGCTTTATTTGTGTAGCTAAGAATCAATTAGGAATTTGGTGGGGCTGAAGCAACAGCAGAAGCAGCCCCTCAATGGGCTTTAATTCAACTACTTTATCCTATTCTTTACCCATTGGTTGCGCATTGCTAAGATTGTCACACTTATTGACAACTTTGTCGCTTTTAATATTGTTTAAGAATGGTTTTGTTTTCCAGAGATTGGCTTTTCGTACTTGCAATGTACGAGACAATTTCTTAGTTTGACTTAAAGGATGTTTGTATTAATAATCTAATTTGATGCTAGTTGAGTTGAAATATCCTACAAAGGCATACATATTGTGATAGAAACATTTGTTTGTTCAGAACTACACTTTTCAAACACTTCAGAATTTAATATAATCTATTTTTTCCAGATAAATTGGTTATAATGATACGTAAACCAGATAATGGCAATTTTCTGTACATTCCAGGAACAATAGGATAGTTAATTTGAGCCTCGCACCAACACAGATATAGAAATCATGCAGTAAGGGATTAAACTACTTCATTTTCCTGCATTTTGGAAACATGGCTAAACTTGCATCCAAAATTATACATTCTATTTTGTTTTTCTAGATTCTACCAAAGAATTGCCTCTCATAGATTTTGAGTGGCTGTTGAATAGCATTAACTCTGCGTAAGTCGAACCTACCTTTCCCCGAGGGTCACGGCTTTCTATACTCCCTTCCGAGGGTCGACTCGAGCCAAACAAGCAACCAAACAAACCACCTAAATCCATCCAAATCAACTTCTGATACAATTACATTAGATTTATCTAAATAAAAAATACCTCCTAATTATTAATAATAATAAAAAAATTTAAATTAGATTAAAATTTGATGGTATCATAATAATAATAAAAAAAAAAAATTATTAATAATATCTGTGAAGGATGAATATGTAGCGGCCGAATGTCAACATTTAAATTACCCTTTCAGCAAGCCGAACAATCTCATGGAAAATTGTAATTATTGATTTTTTATTTAAGCATTTAACCCATTGAGTGCCAATCAATGATATATTGTTGTTTTCTTAATTCGCGTTTCCACTTTCATTTTTTGGTTGGCAAAATGTTTTATTGGCACTCAAAGGATTAAGACACCTTATGAAAATATTAAGGTTTTCGTTGCATTCTTATCTGTATGTACAATCTATTATTGAAAGGTAAGAGATCATGTGATGGGAAGGGTAAGTGAAAACCTTCAAATTACAATTGTTTCTTTACTGTACGCATAGAAAAGGTTACTTTGTGAATCAGGCTATTTCAAAATCCCTGTTAGGAAGGTTTAGAACGTAATCATTGCTTTTAAATCACGAGGGAGTCATTTGAGACTGTATTCAGAAGTCATCACAGTGGGTGAACTACATATTTAAAGCTTCAATTTTTTACGTTGTAATATTTGTACTGAGGTTCTAAGTACTCGCTTAAGTACCTTGCATTATTTCGTAATTAAATTCCTCTATTATCTACATCGAGTCTTATTCAAACAAAAAGAAAAATGTCAAATGGGAGAATGTTTTAATTGGAAAGTAAAAAGGGGTCTTTGAATTAATTATTTGTAAGTTTGTTATTTCATAATTAACCTAGCAACTAACTGTCTTTTCCTTGATTGATTTTATTGTTAAGAAATTAATATGATTGGATACCTTTTTGGATTCTAAAACTACTGCACCATAATTGTTTTTTTAATGCATGCATCCTTTATTTAAGCTCCCTCAATCTCACTGACTGAAGGGAAGCAAACATACATGTTTAGCTTAATAACTGGATTGAAAAAACAACGAGAGTAAAAACGCTAAGTGGCACTTTAATGATTCCAGATTCTGCGAGTCAGCTGATGTCATACGTTCCCCCCTCGAATCTGTTTGATTTTGGCGACATTAGTCTGGACAGCGAAGCCGGAGGGGGCAGCTGGAGCCAGGGTCCGGACAGGCCTGCCACCACCCCCCCCGCCGTGGACGAATCAGCCAGCCTCAACACTCCGCAAGTTCAAATGACCGCCCCTGACTTCAATCGATCTTCATTCAAACCAAATCACAAATAATATTATACCTCGCCACTATCAAATAGAACCAACTACTTTGTTACTTTTCAAAGTTCATTGAAATTCAAGCGTATAATAACACAAGTGATTCAAATAGTTGTTAATGTTACGAAAAAGAAAACTGTATAATTTATGAACTCGAAAAGTTTAACTAATGTTTTATTATTGTTAGTTTATTTAAGCCGTGTACAAATGTATCAAATTATATTTTTCTGTAATTATTAACACATGATTGAATGATATTCTAACAATACATTTCCTTTACATTGCGAATGTATGCTTTTATTTTTCTATTATACACTAAAATCTTAGTTTTCTGCCTAATGAAGCCTTGTTTGATAAATAAAACAAGAAATTACTTAATTTAATGTTCAATATTGACATGTAAATGTTGCAATATTTCATTATCATAATATTAATTTTTGGATTGTGGCTAACTAAATAAGTATTGATGTGTAATAAATTAACAGTAAATATTGATATTTTTAAGTTCTCGTTAATTTATGTTTAATTCTGTATTTATTATATAATAATATGACACACGTCATTCTTTATTTTCGTTTTAGATATTATGTAACTCGAATTTTTTTGAAATTAAGATTGTAACAAATCCAATTCAATGTGTTAGGTTTATTTTGAAAGTGTATTTATTAATTAAATTTATAAGTATTAAAGACAGCACTTAAGTTCACTTAACCCTTTCAGACCTGAATTAAAGCTGGCAGTGGTAGGACATAAATATCTATACTTGATAACAAATGGTAGAGTTATTTTTAATTTTTTTGTACATTTATATATTTTTTTTCAATACTTTAGAAGTTATTGTTACTTTCATTTGAAAGAACATTAGGTTTCAGAGGATGTTTCACATAAAATGACAAATACACTACTGTATACAAAAACTATAATATTATATTACTAAAATATAAATTGCCTCAAATTTAAACATATCTTCAAACTTACATTAGTAAAATTGGCCATGAAGAAACACTAAAATCACCGAGCGATAGCAATAGAAATAGCGAGCAAAGCCAGTTATGCCAGCAATTGGAAAACAAAATCTGTTGAGTTTTTTTTCAATTTAGATAGGGTGCTTCTGAAATCTTGTGTGTTTTCAAATTTTCGTACAGTACGAAAGGGTTAAAGAATTTGAGATAATTTTGGAGAACTACGGATTGAATTTTGAAATAATCATACATTTACATAAAATTTAGAATATAAGTATTAAAATACATTTTGTCATCTTTTAACTCATTTTCATAAAGTTTAACCTTTAACATTTACCCCCTTATGAACGCAGAGTAAATGTTACGCGGCGAGTAAGGTTAGAACAGTGAACAACTTGACTTGTTACCATACCGCTTGTTTGGTTAAAACGGTCTTAAACCAGGCTCAAGGCCGGCTTTACCACACCAAAGTTGAACCTGCGTGTAAGAATCTATTTAGTAAGATGGTATGTGTATATTGGATATCTAGTTTTAAATATTCTTTTTTTTCTCCGAATAATTATAAGCAGAGAAGGTTCATAATACTTAAATGTAGCTAAGTATCTATCTACCCAAAGGTTTCCAGTGTTTTTTTTATACATAGATTTAAATTAACATAGTGTAGGTATTAATATTAAAATAAAATAAATTTCACCTGCCTACATAATGTTATGTAAATCTAAAGGTATTCACTTAAATCAATTCATGGTGTACTTGTTACAAATCAAATTTAACCCTGAAATGAACTCAATTTCTTTATGATCTGAGAAGATATGCAAGGACTGTAAAGGCGCATGGAATAGAATTTGTTTACTCAATTCCCTCCAGAAGGTGTGCATTAGGTCAACATTTTAAAATATATAAAATTCCACCTTTAACTACCAACTGTGAGAGCCCTTGTGGAAGAGGCCAATTACCGCAGTGTCGTGATACGGTTACCAACTGTGAGAGCCCTTGTGGAAGAGGCCAATTACCGCAGTGTCGTGATACGGTTACCAACTGTGAGAGCCCTTGTGGAAGAGGCCAATTACCGCAGTGTCGTGATACGGTTACCAACTGTGAGAGTCCTTGTGGAAGAGGCCAATTACCCCAGTGCCGTGACACGGTTACCAACTGTGAGAGCCCTTGTGGAAGAGGCCAATTACCGCAGTGTCGTGATACGGTTACCAACTGTGAGAGTCCTTGTGGAAGAGGCCAATTACCCCAGTGCCGTGACACGGTTACCAACTGTGAGAGCCCTTGTGGAAGAGGCCAATTACCCCAGTGCCGTGACACGGTTTCCAACTGTGAGAGCCCTTGTGGAAGAGGCCAATTACCGCAGTGTCGTGATACGGTTACCAACTGTGAGAGCCCTTGTGGAAGAGGCCAATTACCGCAGTGTCGTGATACGGTTACCAACTGTGAGAGTCCTTGTGGAAGAGGCCAATTACCCCAGTGCCGTGACACGGTTACCAACTGTGAGAGCCCTTGTGGAAGAGGCCAATTACCCCAGTGCCGTGACACGGTTACCAACTGTGAGAGCCCTTGTGGAAGAGGCCAATTACCCCAGTGCCGTGACACGGTTACCAACTGTGAGAGCCCTTGTGGAAGAGGCCAATTACCCCAGTGCCGTGACACGGTTACCAACTGTGAGAGCCCTTGTGGAAGAGGCCAATTACCGCAGTGTCGTGATATGGTTACCAACTGTGAGAGTCCTTGTGGAAGAGGCCAATTTTCTTAGTGTCGTGATACGGTAATAAAATGCGCGAGGGTTGCACTTACACTTGCGTAATTTATTGTAATAATTATTCCAATTTTGGATGTTTCCGACACAAAAATTTATTGGCAGCTTAAATAGTAATTTAAATACATATTATTAAATAGTACTAAAACACCAACATATACAATAATAATAATTCTTACATTATATGTATGTTATCTCTTGTATCATAAAAAATTGTAAAATAACCAATGTACAAACAAATAATATAGTATAAAATGCATAATGTACTAAAAAAATTCTATTATTTTGAAGTTTTTTCTAATACAGTACCATTCCTGAAGTAATGAGATAGAAAGAAATTTTATGTAACCTAAATATTTTCACAGAATTGTAATTGTATAATCCACCCACTGCCAGATGTTGAAAGGTTTCGAGTTAATACTAATAATAAATACGACATTTTGAAAAGCCGCATTCGGAAGCTAGAGATATAGATCTAGTTAGCTCTATGTGATCAGCATACACTTTGTGAGTCTTATTGTACATTTGCCAATGAGTTAGAGCTTGCGTGAGTGCCGACTTTGGCTATTTAAAAAAAACTTTATAAAAATCACCTATTTTTATCAGAACTGTAATGCAACATTACTGCTGTAAGTTTGTAAATAATGAAGAAAATTTATTAAAAAAAATGTACATTATAAATTGTGTAATGCACACATCTATATTTATATTCAAACCCTTTTTCGTTTTAAGTAATTTATATCTTGTGAAAAGATTTTTGAATCTGTTATTTAAATTGTTAATGCCGACAAGGATTTGAAGGCAAAATAATGATTGACATGTCAAAAAGATTACAATAAATTTATGAACCTAATGAATTGTTTCATCTTCAATTCACGTTTCTCACCTAATACCTAACACCCAAACCTGGCACTTATTTGATGAACACAGAATAAAGAAGAACACTAGAAAAGAAATACCATAGACATCAAAATTGATAGACTTGTCCTAACATAAAATTTTGGCACCAGGAGGTTTCCAGAATGCTTTGAATAAACTATGACATCTGTCGTACATAAGCTGCCGAAGAGCGCACATTGAAATAATCATATCCTGCCCAGAAAAGTAAGGCAGCGCATTGTGGGACTTTTTTGGGCAGTGTCTGAATGTTCATTTTTAACCGAACGAGCGACATAAAAATGAGTGAATTATAATTTACGTTATTTGTAAAAGCGTGTAACTAAATAATGTTACAAAATAATTAATTTTTGAAACAAGCCTGAACTTTTTTAACTCGATTTAGATTTTATAGTTTTTTACACAGCCAGTAATTTGAACGCCATTGTAAAAAGGATGTATGCAGATTTTATTTTCTAGGGCTAACTAGTGATATTACAATGCGAGTTGCCTGTATACTGTAACATTCATTTTTGAAGAAATCACAGAAGGGGAGACGGTCACGCCCCCTCCCCGCTCTGTGCAACTTGTTTTTCCCCTTTCCCTGATGTGCTGGTCTATCAATTGGGATTTCTGTGAGAAATACCTTCCACATAGATGGAAATCAATGTCGCCGCTGACATAGTACCTTTTGGTTCTAGCCGCAGACATATGAATATATAGACTAGAAATTAAAGGTGAGGGGTAAAATCAACTGTTGAAGAACGAAGGGGGTAAAGCTGACTGATTCGTCAATAAATCAATCTGACAGTATATAGGCATTTCGCATTTTAATATCACCATTTAGTTCGGTTAGGAGGAATATCAGGTTAGGAGGGTTATCGGGAGAAATAGGGCTTCAACACAGACATATGAATATTAATAGACTAGAAATTAAGGATGAGGGGTAAAATCAACTGTTGAAGAACGAAGAGGGTAAAGCTGACTGTGATTCGTCAATAAATCAATCTGATAGTATATAGGCATCTCGCCTTATAATATCACAATTTAGTTCTTAAAAGTAAAATCTGCTTTTGAATGAATAGACATTTTTACATGGGAGCGCAAATTACTCGCCACGTTATGAACAAATTTGCGAAGTCCAAATTCGGCAAAAAAAAATTTCTTCTATTTTCAGAGTCGAATATTTTGTTTACGTACTTAGTTATGACACTTTTATAAGTGTTCATAATTTACTTCCCAGTAACAACGATGCGCACACTTGAGAATCGCTACATTCGACCAATGTTGGAGGGTTGTCACAACCGCTCTGTTACTATTAATAATAAAATATTGAAATCTTTAAGAAAATATATAACATTTCACTTATAAGAAGATAATAGAAAAGTAAAACAACTAAAAAAACAAATGAAATTATATACAAACAGTTTTTACCAGCGATTCCTAAGAGTATTTGGAGTAAAAATTTGGACATCATTTTGCCTTCCGATGACACTTTTTCAATTAAAAACAAAAAACATGATTTTCTATCACACATCGCCACTCGGTATAACCTAGCGCATTACGTGATATGCACTCCTTCTCGTTCCGGCAGTACCGTACATACGAAACAAGCGCCTACCTAACACGTGGTACCTAAAGCGCAAAAGGCGAAGGCACATCCCTGATTCTTATGCAAACGGCTTTGTATTTTGCGTCCAGATGTATCTCGATGTGATAGTATATGTTTCTACAACTGATTCATATTATACGATGTGAAGAAGCTTAAAATGATGCTTACATATGGAATGTAATACGACAATAATTGGGTTTATTCTCTTTTTCACATCTATTTTTACAAGTTTTCATAGCACAAGCCACTATTTTGCCGTGTTATTTCATAAAATGCCTCGACCATAGCTCGACGCTAGTTTGAACAAGAATGATGACGTCACATTCTCAAGATTCACGGGAAGCCATACGCGAGCCCAGCCGGCTCCAATGGAACCGGTATGGGGAGTGGGGAATAATACGCTTTTAATCACTTAGGGCAGGTCTACTAATATTCATATGTCTATGGTTCTAGCCCATGATTCTAGCCCACGCTCTGATTCTCGATCAGTATCGATTGTCAATAGTTATGTCAATTTACATCATTGATGCTATTGAGAATTTATTGCTAATTGATTGTGAGACAATATTGACACTTCCCATTGGCCGTGGAAATGATATGTATTTTGATTGAGTGTATATAAGGCATCGACTGATGAATAATCATTTCACTGTGCGATTAATAACCGTTAGATCAATTATTCTATCGATCAAGCCTTTTGGAATTCAATTTCATCGCGAAACGAGATTTGTTTTACTTAAGCGCTATGCCCACTCAACCACTGACCGGTCACTTATAATTGCATTGATCGTCTCCGCACCCCTTCACAGTTGCTGACATTGCGTATCGCCATCCCATTTAATTTCATTTAATGATAGTGAAACGCAGTTCTGCATATGAAATTTAAGCGGAGAAACATGGCATTTTGTGTGTTATTTATTCTACATACATATTGATTACAAAAATATTGTTTTTCAGTTATGGTAAGTTTCAAGTAAGGTTTCAGTTGTGTCTAAAAGATGATTAACCCTAGATTCATAACCTTATCTAAGAGGAACATTATTCATAAACATTCATCTCACAGACGACTAAATTTAAGTGACGAGTTTTGGGGTACTTGTAAATAAAATAAATAAATTAATTAAAATAAATAATTTGATCAATGACTGTCTGGTGCAATTTGATGGGAGCACTCTCCCCAATAAAGACTCCATTGAAATGCTTGGAGTTACTATATCAGACCAGCTCAAGTATCGGGGATCCATAGAAGCCCGAGTAAATCAGGCCTCCAAAAAGTTGGGCGTCTTGTACAGGGCTAGGAGATTCTTCAACAGTGACCAGCTGCTGACCCTGTACAAGTCTCAAGTCCGCCCAACTATTGAATTTGGGAGCCACCTTTGGGCTGGTGCCCCAAAATACTTGATAAACCTGCTTGAGTCTGTGCAAAGGAGAGCGATCCGTCTGATTGACAATCCGTTGTTAACAGACCGATTGCCTTCTCTGATGCATAGACGCAATGTAGGCATGCTGTGTCTGTTCTACAGGTATTTCAATGGAGCCTGCTCCAAGGAGCTAGCAGCATTGATTCCTGATGCACCGGTGCACGTGCGCGAAACTCGACGGACACGAACTGAACACCCGTTCACGGTTGACGTTGGCTTCATGAGAACGGGCCGTTTTTACGACTCGTTTTTGTGTAAGTCGGCTCGTATGTGGAACGAGCTACCGGCATCTGTTTTTCCTCCCTCCTATAATCCGAGCCTCTTCAAGGCCCGCATTAACAAATCCCTTCCTACAGCCCCTACCTTACTCCGCCTCACAACGCCGCCCAACCGGGTGGTGACATAGTTCCCCTGTCTGTGCACTGCACAGGCAGGGACACTCTTGTGAGGTGTCACATAAAAAAAATAAAAAAAAAGTATGGTACTCTTTAATATGTTTAATTAGGTAACAAAAAAATAATAAACGATTTAAAATTAAATTTCATCGGTACATTCCACACATATGAGGCCGCGGTGGTCCATGCACATATACTTTTTGCATTGCTTGCATTGGAACTTTGTCATATGCCGTTTTTTATAATCACAATAACCACAAACCTTTTTTTGAGTACCACTTGGATCAGGTGTGGCAATGGTAGGCATTTAATCTAATACTTCGGCGATTTTCCTTTTTAGGCATCTCTCCAAAGTTGGCATTTCGTGTCTTTTACGTAACAATGTCGTTATCACTGTCGGAATCTGTCGGGACTATTTCATCTAATTCCACATGATCTTCGACATCACTGATTTCTACATCCTTTTGCTGACTGGTAAAATCATCATCACCAGAATCAGATAAACGATTCAAATAGTCATCAATTTGCCGATCATCCATTCTAAAATAAAATAAAAAGATTTGATGTAAAATACACACAATAATACATTTTGAACAATAAAATAAGATGTAACTATAAATAATAACTCATATAGAATAATATCATATACTTACTTTTACTCTGTATAACCAGAACTCATCAAAAACAATGTTTTCAAAGTAACTTGCAGTCTCGTCAAAAGTTTTTCTTTCCTCATGGTGGTTGGACGGTATGGTTTTAAATAAAAGAGTCATGTTTCGATAAGTATGATTTATTTGATGAATATGAATATTTTGCAATTTCAAGGGTTTCTACATCAACAAACGGTTTCTAATCCTTACTTGCTGCTTTTCAAAAATCATAAGTAATAACTTTCCTCAACTTCAGCTGGGTATGGACCGCTAGCATATCGTAATACAGTGTGACAATAATACTTTCTTCAACTTCAGCTGGATATGGACCGCTAGCATATATGGTGAGACAATAATTCTTACTTTGTTGTTTATTCAATCAATTGTAGTAAGAAATACTTTTCTTTTGTAGTGTTTTAAAAAGTTCTGTTGTCTTAAGTTTAAAAGAAATTATCGACTATAAAATACACTTACGATATACTTTACGATAAGGTTAAAAATTGGAATAACTCATGGATACAAGACATTGGCATAATTGCAGAATTATCATTATTATATATATGTATTATCATAATTCATTCGATATGGAAAATCATCAGCATTTTTAAAGCCCCAACAAATTTATACAATACATACGGTTTAAATTAATCACATTCGGTCAGATCCTTTCAGATCAACTGTATAAGCAAAAATAAATAAATAAAAATTAAGAACACTTTCAGCCATAATTACTTTCAACTTAATAAAATTTATGCATTTATTTGAATTTTTATCTCTATTATTTAAATAAAATTCTCATTGAAAATTTAAATACGTACAGTAGTTAATCCCATTTTATGTGATACCTACCAAAATTTAAAATAAAACTTCCATTAAATGGATTTTTAGTACTACATGGAACTACATATAAATACTACAGAAATCAAAATAAATACAAACTGTAAATGTCAAACATTTCAATTACCTACAATGAAGTACACAATATATTTTTAAAATGTTCATGTTTCAGTAACTAACATTAATAAACATCGAAACATCAATTAATTTTATTTCATATTTGCCCACCCTTTGAATAAGCTCACTAACCAAATTCGTTATAATAAATAGCTTCATCATTCAAGTTTTAATCTACTCTAAAATTATTACACATTTTTAAAATGTGCTGTAATATTATTATGTACAGGTGTTATACCATTTCTTGTATCATATTTCGGAAATAAACTTAATTATTTTAAAATAGCATAAATCATCATCAGCAATATTTTTAATGATCAAATAAATAAAAATTGTATCACAGAAAGCACTTACTTAATATAATATAATACCTACAAGATTTAGGTGCACATGAAAATAGTTCATTCTGAAAAATAATTCAGGTTTTGTTTTTCATAACATTATCCAAAATGCAAAAAAAACTTGTCTTGTCTTAGTAAAATATAAGTTTATACAAATACTCAATTACTTTCTCGATTTTTTTATTTTTTAACATACATTCAATTAATTATTCCTCTTGTCAAATGTAATGTGGGTGATTTATAATTGTAGATTTTACAATAATAATATCTTATTTATTATTATATTACAATTTATTTAAACAAATATTATTTGACTTAAGTAGGAACAGAAAACATGTATACTTTTATTATATATTTATTAATAATAATACATAATAAGTGTTTTATTATCATATATTTTTTTAAACAAATAGCTTTAATGGTATCCTCAGTGGGATCTTCCGTGCTGAGGATGTCATTTATATATAATTAAAATTTAGTAGTATGGATAATATAAAGTAATTATAAATATATTAAATAGATATACTATATACAATGGTAAAGTTGGCAACCAATTTTAAACAGGGTTCTTTTCAAATTTTTGTTCGAAGTTGTCAAATTATAAATAATACAAATTTAATAGATGAAAGGTGCCATAATACACGGCAATTTTTAATTGACAGATGTTCGCGCGACAAGTGTTGAGACATCCTCCTTAAGGGGTTCGGTCAATCACAACTGAACTGCTGTGACGTCAGCGTAAAATGGGTTAGTGAAAAATTTATACTTAACTGATAGAATGTTGTAATAAATAATTATTACAGGTGTTGAGTGGCATGTTAAAATATACGTTTTTTAAGCTTTGCAAATAAAGATTGTGACGGTGGAAGCGGCACACTTTTCTCCAATCTTCCATCATTGATATAAGGACTAGGCTTGGATACCAGAACAGTGTGGAGAGTGGGGATGCAATAGAGTGAGTTTGCAAGGTCCGGTGACAGCATGCGGCACCCTTGGACATCCAAAAAGTGTAGGCATTTGCATTCCAATTTTATAGCCCAAAGGCAACTGTCTGTTAGCAGATTGCAACCCTGTAAAGATATAATTGTATATTAAAAAAACATGATTATCACAAGAGATCATTTCAATAATCAATAAGATGAAATCAATTTGTATAAAACTAACGGTTGATTAAAAAATGTTTAGATAATGACATCAAGTACTGGATTAGTTGCGAGTCACATGACAAGCAACCTAATGACAATAAAGATATTTGTTCTTAATTCCATTACATGCTAGCCAATTTGGGCCATATATGTATAATGGTGAGGAATAAATACAAAGTGCAACTGCTTGTTGGTGACAAAGAAGGTTTTGGCACAGTTTTAGTATACAAAGGGAGTAAACACTGAAGTAAGTACTAAACCTAACCTAAGGCAGGCATAAGAGGAATGATGCGGATGACTTATCTAGAGTATTCTATGTTCAAAGGTAATAAGATAATGGTAATACTCACATTTAGATTAAGATGTTTCAGACGTTGTAATTTAGTTACAAGCACTTTGACAGCCTCATCTCGAGTGTTGAAGCAATTCCAAAGTTCAACTACTTCCAAACTAGGACAATTCTTAGCTACGTGCTGCAGACCTTCGTGGCTGATCTGTTGACATTCACTGAGGTTTAAGGTTATCAAGGACTTAAATGCAAATGCGTACTTCAGGCTGACGTCTGTCAATCTGTTGCACGCACTCACATCCAGCACAACCAGGTACTGAAGGCGATCTATCCCGTATCCACGTTCGGTACCATCCGTGAAGTTCTCACACAAGACTTTTACATCTTGCTTTCTTCGAGCATCCCTAACAATTTCTTCCTCGGCTCGAGATCTGAGCGAGATTTTATGTGGATTTTGGCCATAAAATATATAATCATCATCATCACCTCCGGCGGTAGTATTGGGGTTGACCGGAACTTGATTGCCCACCCCCATGCCCGTAAAGCCCACGTCAGAAGCTTGCCTTATCTTGTACATATATAGCATACGAAGCTGAAGAAGGTTTTTGAAAATAGATTGAATTGAATTATCGGTGACGGCAGCAAAACAAGTGTTCAAGTTCAGCATCCTCAGATTTGGCAACATTTCAGATATTAATATGATGGCGCTCTCCTCTAGATCAATACCATTTAAATCTAGTTCCAGTAGCTGGTAGTTTGTTTCTCGGCACAAGGCGGTTTTCAGTCCCTCTGTAGTGATATTATTAGATGCAGAAATGTCAACACTCTCCAACTTTTTTAAATTCCAGAGTTCGGCAATTCCCTCATCGGAAATATTTTTACATCCGTTGACGCAGAGGAACTTTAGGTTTTTTAGATTTGAACAAATTGATAAAAGAGCTTCGTTAGTTATCCTCGAGTTCCTTCCGATATCAAGTTTCACCAAATGACGTTGATTTAAGGATAAAGACATAATGCCGTCAACATTTAATTGGTCACAGCGATGCAGATAGAGATCTGTCAACTTCATATCGGGCAGTTGAGAAATGGATTCCAGGGCATCCCCATCAATCAGGGTTTGGTTGAAAACCAGCTTTGTAATGTTGCGAGCGTTGGATTTGAGGAACTTGAAGATTGACAGAAAAGTTAGAACATTTTCAGACGGTGATTGGGTTTCACCCGAGGGATAGAACTTCTTGTAGAGGCCAGGATGGAAGGATAGCGGGCAGTCTGACATGTCGAGGGCGCGCAGGGCACTGGAGGACGAGATGATACGGTGGAACAGGGCATCTGACAGATACCTGTTTGAGGGTAGATTAAGTTCTTTAAGGTATTTTAGACTTTTAGGCTTCAAATTTTCAAATAATCTTGCTGACATAAAGAGTTCTTTGCAGTAATTAATGGTCAGTATCTCTAAATTCGAACACTGATTGAGAATATTGATTAAGCCTTTTTCGTGCATTTCACATCTTATGAATTCTATTTTTTTTATTCGGTGACCATTTTCATTCCAGAAGTTTGACATTTGATGACTTGATATATGCAATTCTTCAAAAGAAAAATTAACATATTTATTGATAGCGTTTGGGCCAAAAATATCACAGGGATAGGTGTCATTTTCTAGAGAAATCCTTGTGAATTTTACGACAGGTTTACTTAAAAGGGATTTATCGGATCCAGCTTCGTACCACAGCTTGCAAGTCTGACTTGCAGCTATTCTGTCAGAGTGTGGTAAATATTTAAATAAGTAAATCAGCACCTGAAAATAAAAAAAATATTATTAAAAACACTGAAAATGAGAAAAATCTAAACACATTGAAAACATAAAGTCTGTGAAAGGATTAACCAACATCACGTGAAGTTGATTTACCTTGAATTTAAATGACAAGGAAAACCAAATAAATATTGTTCTGTTACCTCAATCGGAATATCCATTTTGTGATGTGAATTTAATTTTGTCCAGGGGCTACATTTATTTATGTATTAAAGTGAAGGTTAATTTTAAGTCGAGATGACTCATTTTTACATAAAATATTGAGAATTTGCTCAAACTAAGGAGATAAACTCCATGTCAACCGATAAAAAATACACTGGCCACACACTGGCCCACTGGCTGTCAAGTGTCAAGTTGCAAATGACATAACTTTTTTTAGGCTAATAAATTTATTTGTTGGCGGCATTCTATAAATGAAATAGTACTGATACGGTACTTACTCAGACAGAAG
Source organism: Hesperophylax consimilis (assembly GCF_061612785.1). Taxonomy (NCBI): domain Eukaryota; kingdom Metazoa; phylum Arthropoda; class Insecta; order Trichoptera; family Limnephilidae; genus Hesperophylax; species Hesperophylax consimilis. Next base: position 24,628,874 of record NC_142838.1, read on the forward strand.
TAGTGATTTCCATTATTATTAGAAAATATTTCACATAATTTTCCTAGAATCTTAAAAAAATATATTTACCTCTAAAATAAACAAACCGAAATTACTAATTAACGACCAATAACGATTAAGTGATCAATAAACATCACATTTTCGAAAAAAAATAATTGTGAAGCTGAAAACATATTTATGTCCTCGTTCAAATGTAGGTACCTACCAATCTATTATGTCTTACGTGAGTAAAAGTTTTTGTTAAATAATCAAAATTTATCTTAAATTCTTACTTTACATCTGAATCACGGACAACGTTGGTTGCAGGTATCAGGTAGTAGTGTGAGTTGTTTATTTATGGAGTAGTCTATTGTAACACTTAGTACATGTACCTACCGATAATTAGGCAGGCGGAAACAAAGAAAAAACAGTTAAGTGTACCTATAAGTAGAATAATTTAAAAAGAGCTTTTGCTTATGTTGTGGTGTATAGTAGATATTTCCTCCAAGGGTGGACGGTTTGATAGGATTACTGCGGGGTAAGAGGGGACTTAAAACTATTTCTAATTAATTTGAACTACTATCTACTGTAACTAGATGGATAATTTACGATTGAAAATACCTACATGATTTTTCTTCACTCATTTATTGAATAATAAAGGTTTTTTTGGGTAATGAAGTTCCACCACGAATTACTTGTTTTTAAATTTTAAATAATAAGAAATTAAAAGGTTTAAAAAATATCAGCCTACCAATAATCTTATATTCTCCAAAAAACATAAAATCTAAAAGAAAGAAAAGCTGGAGCAAAGCGCGCCGCCTGTCTGGGCTAAAGCAACAATGTCATCGGGCGCGCCGCCTGTCTGGGCTGAAGCAACAATGCGATCGCGCGCACCGCCCGTCTGGGCTGAAGCAACAATGCGATCGCGCGCACCGCCCGTTTGGGCTGAAGCAACAATGCGATCGCGCGCGCCGCCTGTCTGGGCTTCCCCGTAAAAACAAATATGTTTTTAATAGTTATGGGCGTTTCTAAAGAGTTGACGAGCTTCCAGTGGGTGGAGCTGACAAGGTTTGATTTCACACGGACAAGTTTTGTAAATATAAATTTTAAATGATAAAAATAATTATCATTATTGTTGGCATTAGTTAATGAATTGCATAATTTGCATGTTGTTTTGAAATTCGTGGTATCTACGTACAGTATATAATCATCTGCAGCATGTAAGAGATCCCAAATAATCATAAATCGCAAATCCTTTTTTGGTTATTATTATTTTTTTCTTTCTAGAGCAATCCCGATAAGTTAAACAACTCCTTGTAGGACAGGAGGAATTTACGATACATAGGTGGGAGTTAATAGGTACAATTTTACATTGGTATTTTGATATAAAAATTATAAGTTTCACATACGAAACAGTACAAAAACAGAAAAATACAATATTTTTACTAATAAAACTTTTAATTAAAAATAGTTTTTACATTACAGTTATTTTACATCTCAGATTTTAGATTTAATTATTATTTTATTTTTTGCTACAATAATCCAGATGAGTTACATAACTAATTTTAGGACGGGAGGAACTTACAATACACAGGTGGGAAGGTAAAATTTTATATCAGTATTTTGATATCAAAATTATAAGTTCTTTATCTTCGGTGACGCCCGCTCAGACCTTCACCAATAATCTTATATACGGAATGGAGAAGGTACTACTTAAATAAACACTTAAAAGTAAATTTATGGGCTACGTTTTCTACACAACGTAATTGTAAAATGTCAGCTTAAATAATTTTTTATACTTACTATTTGGTACGTAAAAAGTATTTTCCTTGGTGCCGTCATTTTGTTCTGGAAAAAACTCCTTTTGTCTTCGATATTTAATGGTAGGGCCTATTTTTATTAATCTTAAATATAAATAACCTGCAACCCCTAGGATCATGCAGGAATCCCTCTAGAAACATTTAAGATTTTAGCAATACGTAGGTACATCAGAAATAACTGAAATGTGAGCGTCGGAGCAATCCCCGTTATCAATGTATTTTGTCACCTTAATAATCACAGTGGGGACTTGTTTTTTGTTGTTGTTTTTGATTTATTTATTTATGTACATAATATTATCATGAACCTCGATAACATATATTTATGTTATACATATTAAATTTCACGTTATATATTTAAGTCAAAATATAAACATATGATAAAATAAAAATTAGTGAACTAGAAGTAATTTCAAAATGTGGAGAGAATGGTTCAATGTCACACGTATTTAATAATTTATTAATGAAATTTATTTACGACAGCCCACCGTGTGAATCGTTTTTCACGAACTTTATTGTTATTATTTTGTTTTAGTATAATTTTTATTTTGGAAAAATGATGGGCAGATGATGGATACTGTTACGTTGTCCGAAAAGTTGGGAGGAGCTAAAGAAGGAGAATCACGATAAAACATGGTGGTGTTTGGTGTTCTTAAAAAGGATTGCCAATAATATATTATAAACATAACAAATTTGATAAAATAGATATTATCTTTTACAGAAACAAAACTAAATAAGACAGATTAATCTAGTTAAATTTTTATTTTAATTATTTGAAATAAGGTAAGTGCCTACATATAAAATAGTACAGTATCTACGTAATATGAGGGTTAAATGCAACGCTCGTTATAATCTACGTATTCATAGATGGTGTTAATTATCTTATTTTATAAAAATATGTTTTATTACTCGGTATTGCTTTACAATATCAAGACAAATTATTTGTTTGCGCCCGTACATACGCCATATGAATATGAGTAAATAGTTTCTTCCGTAAAAAAAACAATTCTTTCAAGAAAGGCATACACATACAATATTGGCTAGAATCATCGGTACAATATTGTATTTGTATGCCTTTCTCGATAGAATTAAGTTTTTAAACGAACAAAACTATTTATTCTTATTCATATTGCGTATGTACGGTCGTAGACAAATAATTTATTTTAATTTTGTAAAGCAATACTCTGCAAAAAACGTGTTTTAATAAAATAAATTAATTAACACCATCTACGAACACGTAGATTTACCGACTCTTGCATGGAAGCATAAGCTCGTGTTTGGAAAAGAAGTTGACGGTACGTTATTGTAGTTAATATAATATCAGTAATTAATAATCTGTATTGTGTTTTGTAGTAAGTACTTTTCAGTGAGAAAGCAAAAAATAAAATATTATTTTTTTGGTAAATGTTATGTAACTATTTATGTAGTACACTACTACTAGTATATTGTTATAAAATTAATAATGTAATTAGTAATAATATGTGATATTGTATAAATATTTGGAGAAGAAGTTGTCACTTATAGAAAATAAATGAGATATCGGTCATATTTTTAAGATTAATTTAAGTGGAAATAGTTTTTTGATGAATTGTCTTTAAAATACTTTTCTTTCATTTTTCTTCACGAAGTTCAATATTTGGATGTTGTCATCAATACTTTTAATTTCTTCCGGTAGTGTAAAACAGATACAACATATTATTTTTACGCTAAAATTCACTATTTTACTGCAGCACGCCTAAGCACGACACGACTGACTTTTACTATAGACACCTCACACTTTGACTTAAGACAGGTCTTATTCAAGCCTAGTATAAATAAGTTCAACTATTGTTACACTGGTATATATTTCTTTTGAATTATGCATTGTCTTACTGCACTTATATTAATAACTGCATCACTTGCAATAGTGTTTTGTGTACACATTAATTGTTCTATAGTTTATTGATATTATTATCCTGTGTACCACTGTACGCTTGTTATTCGATTATCAGTATATTGTAAAAGCCATTTTATGGCGTTTGAATAAATAAATAAATAGATATACAGCGGTTTCAACACTATTGGACACCAATTCACTATTGTACTACAGCCCGCCTAAGCACGACAGGTAAGCAGCAGTTTCAACACTATTGGAAACCAATTCACTATTCTACTGTAGCACACCTAAGCCCGACAGATATACCGCGGTTTCAACACCATTAGAAACCAATAATTAGGTAACACTGACATAATTAACATTATAATATATTTTACATTAATTTGTTGAATTTTACGGACATTCAAAAATACTCATTCCAATCGGGGCCGACCCTCTGCCAAACGGCGCCTGGCGCCAGTAAAAACCTACAGGTCGTAGTGTGAGGTATATATCTGCGCCTTGGCTCCTTGGAAAATTGGCCAATTGCACCTGCACAGGACCGGCCCTGATTCCAACCCCATCCCCTTTGTTGTTTTTCTGTAAACCTACGTGATCATTTTTTTATCTCGTGTAATTATATTTTATTTTCTCACTTTAAACTTGTACAGTACCTACCTACATAACCCTCATAGCTTTTATCTTACCAGAAATTCCTCTCCTTCCTTTCCTTAAAAAAGACTCTCCACACAGCATCCCAAAAGGTGATATAGGCCCTGAGGGATATTATTTCCCTCAGGGCCTCCTGTGTGGGTTTAATAGAAAAATTAGACCCATCTCCATTCAGGAATTACCATTAATTTAAGTACACCGTTTGATGTCGATGTGAAAAATATTAACTTGGAACATAACGCTTTTTCAAGTTACATTATTTTTCCTTTCAGCCATTTTGGTGATGTCATTTAAAACTATTTAAACAATCGCAGCGCCTTCCATATTTCTTGACACGCTGTGCCTACTCATTTTATTTTATTTAGCCTGAGTGTATTTTTTTTAAATATATCTCCTTAATATTATTATTTCACAAACGACCTCAGTAGGTTCAAATAAGTAAACTTAATTCACTATAAAAAAATCTTGCCGATAAATAATAAAGTTCCATTAAAAAACTTTTACCGGTAACGACGGTACGTACAGGTATTTTTTCAACTCATGGCCATTTATAAATATCTTCTATACTAATACACGTCATTGTATGTGTGAGAGCTTCAAATGTGTTGTAAATGTACATCTTGAGCAATTTATTATGAGGTTTCTAAAGAAATCTATTTACTAATAACCTATGTTTCGACATCACAAAATAATTCTTGTACTATCCAATACACTGTAGACATAAACCGACAGAAGTGTGTTGTGGTGGTGTACGTTTGCCCGTAGTAAGCTCATTTTTTTCCTTACTTCTGGTGAAATCGATAAAACATTTTCAAATTTTGAAAAAATTCGTTGGCCTGTTTTTGGTCCTAGGAGTCGAAAGGCATAAAGTATAAGTTTTCTTCCAAAATATAAAAAAATATTTTTGTACATCATACTTCTAATATTATACATTTTTGTATGCAGATACATGGAATATTATTGTAAAATGGTGTTATCTAGTGAATGTGTTACATGTGACTGTTTGTAGGTTTTTACAGCGCCATGATTATAAAAATACGCCCCTCCAATATGACCATAGACAAAAAGCGAAAATAAAATGCACAAAGAGAAAAATGAGTTTTGCAAATTTATTAAGAATCCTTTCAAATTATTGGTAATCCGGTTAAAACGGAATTGCAGGCCTTTAACGAATGAATTTACAGGTTTCCTGATAAATTTTGAGGAAATTACAAATATATTATCACGATGTCGGAACACGTGTTCAGATTCTTAATTAATTAGCAAAACTGATTTTTCTCCGTGCAGCTTTCTCGAAAAAGTGATTTTTCAAAAGTTTTTCCAAACATTTGAAATTCGAACGCGGAATGAACGGAACGCACGCGCGAGTTTTCTTCCCACTTGTTGGGACTTCCTCCCCCAGCGCTCAGTGCGCCGACTGCCGCTAGGCGGACGGCATCCCCTAGCGTTGGGGTATCGCGAAAATTTGCAAGTAAATTCACGAACTCTAGTTTCAAACCAAAATACAAACAGTTCTAATTTTAAAAGAGCGTAAAACACACTGCCAAATATGAACTAATCCGAAATTTATTTGTTCTACGTTTAAACTTTTAAGCATTTTGTTGTGGTGGTTTTTTGTTGTGTTATGGTATGCCTATGATGGACTATTGTTGTTGTGGTGTCAAAACGTTTCGGTTGTTTTGAAGCGATTTTACGGTGAATGGATACGGTGTGTTGTATTTGTTAATTAGTTGTGATATTGTGGGTGGTTGTTGTGATTGATTACTGGTATAATAGTGGGGTCGGGTGGACAGCCTGTCACCCACGTGGGTCGGGAGGGCGGGCGGCATGTCCCGCCGAAAACAGGCGAAACCCAGGTCTCTCAAGCGTGAGTTTGCAACTTCTTTTTCATGTTTTTAAAGTGTTTCACTCATTTACGTAATTTAAAAAAATATATTTTCCACTCTGCATTTATTATCCCCACGTTACGACATGTTACCCCATTCTCGTATTTTTAAAGTTTTCCATACCATTAAGTTTTTAAAACTGTTGTCATAATTTTTTTAATAACTGAAGCACAAATGTGTGATATTTTTAATGTTTTCACTTGTATTATGTTAAATTTCTACTCTATTATGTGACTTTAAAAGAGTATTTTAAGTTTTCCACTTAATTATTATAGTAATTATTTCAGGGACGACAATTGAGTTGTTAATATTACAGCCTATATATTCAGTTCTTTTAGTAGGTAATGAATTTGGATATGTCTATATTGTCGGTTACATCCAAATAAAACAAAGAATTAAGGGAGTTGCAATATAATAATTGCCTATATTGAAACCTGTTTTTTTTCTAGGTAACATTTAAGTGAAAGACAATGCAATGCATCATGTAAATAAGTACCTTGGAGTGCAGTATATGTGTTTAATAAATAGTAACCAAATAACAATCTAGAACATTCCACAAACAGTTTTCTATAAAACTTGGAAATCAGAAGAAAAAGTTTTTTTCAGTTACCACCTTGGACAATCTAAATGAAAACATATTATTTTGTAACATTTGTTTTACTATTAGTACTTTTGCACAATTTAAACATTTCTCGCATAACTATGAGTTTATATATTATGTGTACCTATACATATCAGTGGCGGTCCGTGACTTTTCAGTGAGCCATAGTGGTAAGATTTAAGAAATCGACATTATTTATGTTGTAGTAACTGAATTTTTTTTTCGAAAATTTGTTTATGTATGAAGATTTTCGTAATTAAATTCAAGTAAATTTCTATTTTTTTTTTCATTCATTAAACTTCAATTAAAGTTGTATTTTTAATCTTACCACTCTAGATCACTGGTCGCGGACCGCCACTGATACCAATGTAAATATGTATATATATATATATATATATACTTCCTAGTTCATCTCCAATTATTTTCTACCTGTGAAACGTATTTACCCTTTCATTCGTATCGGATTATATTGAGACGAACGATTTGGCCAGGACAATTGCTAACATAATAAATTTTTTGACTTAGAGATTATTTTAATTTTATAAGTAGCTGATCATCCTTAGGGACCATTGCTGCACATTTTTCGACAGGAATGTGCATTGAAACCTGGATCCATTTTTCTTCTTATTTATAGGAAGGGTTTAGTTGTGAATTATATTTATTTGGAAAAATAAAGTTTTTTTGCGATGATAGATGCCTATCGTGAAAGATTTGTACCTGGAGCCAGTGGAACTAAGGCACCCAAATCTGGGAAATGTTGTGAGGCTTTAGTAAGAGTGAAGTTTTTTCACCAGGGCGATACTGAGAGTATATCTTAACGAAACAGAGTTTATCTGCAGTGTTATATATTGAACACTTCGTTTCATTTCGCTTAGCCGTGAACTTTTGACCGCTCGTCCGTTTTAAATTCAGAAAAGGAGACACTTAAACCTTTACGCGAGTCCTCGGGGTCCAGGTGGCCGGGGGAGCGTTGTGCCCAGGGGTGGCGTTGGGACCCAGGAGGGGGCGGGGAGCGGGGGGGCAGCGAGTGCCCCCCCAGGGAACGGGACCCGGCGGGGCGCGCTCTAAAAATGCCAGCGTGTGACGTCAGAGCGGGCCGACCATGGGCGTGCTTACTCTTTCCCGTTAATTACCATTTTGGCTGGTAAAGTTTCAATGGAAAGGCGAGTATGGTATTTTTCGATTTGGCATTTCGGTATAGGCATTTAAAGCAACGTCGAAAAGGTTGTCTCGGTGTTGTGTTCATTACTTATTTATTCACAAATATCAGCCTAAAATGTGTACTTATTATGTCAATAATGCGATGTATGAAAATCAACCCAATAAAAATTTACCACTGATAACACTAAACAATGTACTATAAACATAATTTTTTAAGCATCGTCTCCAACAATGATAATTTTTTACTACTTTAAAACACCTGTTTATTCTAGTCTCTATCTTTTTCTGTAAACGTGACATTAAATATTTTTTGTATTTAAAAAAAATCTTGATTACTAATTAACTTTCTTATAATTCTTGTAGTAGTTTGTCGTGCAGGAATTTTGTTAATGATTATTCAAATTTAGAAATAATCGATTCAAATTTAATTGAAAAAATTCGAAATTTGTATTGTTGATCATAATGTATCAATATTTAAATGAATTATTTAATGTTATAAATAATATGTTTCTATCAGGGGGTATTTCACCATGGTGTTGATTGCTTTCAAAAGCACACTTCATCGAATATCGGTGATAACGCCTATTTTCGATTTACAGTTTATTTATATCAGTCCGAATTTACCGAAAAATAAATTATTTATAATTTATTTTTTTTAAATTTATTTTTCGTTACTCGAACCCACGAATAGTAATCTATTTATCGGATAAGTTATATAAGCCGATTATTCTACCCATTGCAAGTATGTATTAAAAAAACTTATCTTTAAACCTAACCTATGTAACTTATTTAATATTGTTTTTGTTTCATCACTTTTCATGACTTTATGTCACTTTTTAAAGGTGTGTTGAGTTAACCGGTCACCTTTCGATTACGCTCATCACTAATTCCATAGCTTTTTTGTACTTGTTTAGTCTCGTTATTGTTTAATGAGTGAACTCAGGCGGATAACTATTAAATATTCTCGCGAACCCTTTTCAAATGATTACTCCAACCCACAACCCTTCTCAAAATTACTGGCGACGTTTCCCCGGCAAGGTACAGAGGAGTACCTATCCTTTGTATCTACCCCGATGCTGTAGAAACGAGAGAGACTGGCAGATAGTACGAGTACCTACCTACCCCTGGACGTGGAAAAGATTCAGATGCGCGAGTAGGTACCTACCCCCTTTTGGTTAATTTACCCCCTAATATTTATTCTTCCTTTGATTAGCGACAGGGTAGTTATTATTATTGTTATAGTAACACTGCATTATCATAATTTGATCACTTCAGTGCACACAAATAATGTGTTGTGTTTTATGATGTAATAAAAAAACTTAATTATATAATATACATTATAATACATTATACTTATAATACATTATACCTAGCTCTCTAATTAAAAATTTAGGCGTATTAGATCTATCAAAAAAATTATATATAAAAATGCAAAAATCAGTCATTTTAAATACATGTAGGATAACGAAAGATTTTTAAAATATTTATGTTGAGGGATCAGTGGGATTTATAGGCCCTGTTAGGAGTTCTACCGAGCCGAACCCTCTGATATGAAAATATATGGATTCGGTGAATTATTTTCCCATTTGATCTCTAGTGAGTTGACGTGTTGTTCTTGTATTGTTTTGTATTTATTTTGCTTATATAATGCACTTGCATAATGTTGATTGACTAAATGATCATTTGTGGAAAAGTGTGTGGAAGGGTTTAGCTTTTCCTATGGGGAAGATTTAACCCGGACATAACATCGGAAAAAGTAATTTAAACCTAATCGGTAGTTCTAGTAGTAATGAAATACATTAATTAAATAAATACAAATTCTTCTTGTCATATCAGTGTTAAAGCCAAAAACCTTAATTTTTCTTCTTCATTAAATTATTATAGGTAGTAGAATCAGAAAATTCAAATTATCCCACTACTACCTACCTGTGAAATATCACAGAAAATATTATAATTTTAGGATTTTATGAAGCTAGCATTTAAAAAATATATTGACTTTCAAAAGAAGAATTATATATTTCGAATGTCAGTAAATTTGATAAATTGCGACATCTGTCAAGCATCCATCAAACGTTTATACACAAGAAATATACATTTCAAATAAATAATAATTAATTAATTAAATGATGTTTGTACCTACTTTACAGCTTGTCTGATTAGCTTTATACTTATCACTGCAATCATTGCATATCATTGCAAAAGTGGGTACTTACTATGAGAAGGTAGGTACTGTACGTAGATCATTTATCTCCATAAGCCGGTTAATTTGGCCATTAGTCCGGACCTGTCCGCCGCGACAACCCCCCACAGCTAATGCCCGGCGCACAGTGGTCCTTCTAGTAAGGAACCGAGGAAATAAACCTGGACTTTTGATATAGAAAGAATTTTAATGAAAAAAAATACACTTCAGTTAAAAAAATCAATTAATATTTAAATCGGTGCATAATATTAAAAAAAACCTACTCAGTCAAATGATACATAAAATTAGATAAAAACATACTCAAATGACAATAAGTGTAGTTTCATGTAGGTAACATTGAGAATTAATTACTGATAAACTAAAACCAAAGCTTTAGAACTATGTGAGCAGATCTATAAAATTATGTTACAAATTACACAAATTTATATAACTATCAATATTAAAATATGCCTATGTAAAATTAAGCATTTTCACTACAATATCAAGATCAATATCTTGTGTAGGCACTTTGATAAACTGGGTTTTTTCCGCCTCGTGACCAGTGTGCGGCGGTCACCTGTCGGTTATCTCGCCAATAATAATAATACATCAGTGACAGGGCCGACCACGGAGTGATGACGTCAGGGCCGGTTGAGCACCGGGCGCCCCGCGCGGGGGTGGGCGCACGCAGGACCAGACTGGGTGATTATATCGCGGTGGCCGTCGGCGTGATGATGGCGTTTATCACAAGCTGGGAGTAATCAATACTATTTGGTTAAATGCGGGAATAAAATACAATTACAACTGCGAAACTGGCAGTCGCTTCTGCCACCATAGCTGAGTGACGGCTAATTCAAGATTCAGCGAAGAATTACGCAATTATTTTTCACCACTCTTATTTGACTGAGCTCTCTCTCTAATAGGTTTAGAGTAAAACACAGAACATACGTAATAATAGGTACCATTAATGGCTAGGTTAAATGTAACGGCCCAGAAAATGCGAACCCCTACAAACTATTCAAGTAATATAATTATTTTTATTATTAAAACAGTTAATGCTGGTGTGTCTTAATCTAAGCCTTAATTTTACATATTTCTTCAGTAGATGAACATCCACCCTTCCCAGAAATAAATGGAGACCCCCTTCCCAGAAATAAATTTCAGATTAGCCATGCATATTTCACAATGCCAGTGCCCATAGAGTGCGAGTTTTTACTGTTTAATCGATTAACGCAAACAAATGATGTGCTATATAATTACAAAGGTAAGATCGCGTATTTAACCTAGATTGGTATACAGATTTTATCGAAATAGAACGTGAATTTTATTATTAAATTGTCATAGGTTATTAAACAAAATTATAATTTAATGAAAGTAAAATACTTTGCATATAACACTATTTAATAAATTAAAAATCGACATTTCAAAATCAACGGTTTCTTCGTTGGGATAAACGTAGGTACCTACATATACAAATATATTAAAATTATAAAATACATGCTTCGCATTCACCAATATTGAATTAAAATAATCTATATGTTTCTAAACCAATGGTTTCTTCGTCAGGATAAGCGTATACTGAAAATTAATAAATAATTTGTAGTTACTTACTTTTTATATGGCTCCCGGATCATTTACTATTCCATTGAATTTGTTCTCCATAGTGGTCAGTTCAGCCGGGACGCAAACCGTATCTTCATTCGGTCTCTTTTATTTTGAAGTATCGGCAGCAGCTATCCGTGGAAAGAGAAAATAAACATGGAAATACTGACGGAGGATAGCGGGCCAGGCCCCCCGGGAGCCGGCGGGCCCCAGGGGGAGCCGGCGGGGGGCTCGAGGGGGCTCGGGTGGCCCGAGCGCGTGGGGTGGGACCCACCCACATCGATCGCTCATACGAATACCCTCCAAACTCTCGAGCGAAATCATGATAGGTATATTTTGAATAAACAGGGCCATGATACAAATATTAACGTTTTGCAGAGGCATAACTTTGTGGCAAACTGCGTAGTTTGCAACTGTTAAACTCCATTTTGGCTCACTACGTGCTCCAAAAACCAGCTTAACAACATAGTTACCTACTGAATTCTTATTTTAATTTGAGGTTAGGTGTAATTAAGAAGGAGAGGAGTTTTCAGAAGCGCTTTGTTTGTTCTCACAATTTTGCGGTTTGTGTAATATCAGTAGGTATATATCCTTGCTTAAATTAAGAAAAAAAAACCTTGCCAAAATTTTGTAGAAACTTTCAACGACTGTTTAATTAATGGTATTTTATTTTACATAATATTTGGAAATACGTACAAAAAATGGTAATTCAATTTGCTGAATTAGTTGGAAGTGAACTCGTACCGGAAAAGCCAATATTATGAGTGTTTAATAAATCGACTAAGACTAAGAACTGTTAGGTTTTTGGGGTGTTGAACCGTTTTGAACTTATGCTTGCGACAGCCTTGTAGTTGTCAGAGGCGTGCACACCGCACAGGCACACATACACTGCCTATTCTACCTTACTCACATAACAATAGGAATAATATTGAAATATATTAAATTAAGAAATCAATCTACGTTTTAAAAAATACGCGCAAAGTTCCAGATACGAATCGCATTCAAAATGAGGAACTGAATACGCAAAATGACACAAGTGCATATACATTCAAATTGATATAATAGCCAATCAGGGAAAGGGAAACAAATCAAGTTGCGAAGAGCGCGGGAGGCGGTTTGACCGTTAACCTTGCTGGGATTTTTCAATGATTGAACCTGACAGTATACAGGTAAATGGCATTGTAATATCGAAATAAAATCTACTTACCAATTACTAGCTCTTCTTACAATGGCGTGCAAATTCCTAGCTGTGTAAAAAACTACAAATCCCAATTAGGGTAAAAGAAAGTTTGCCATTGTTCCCAAAATTGAATATTTTTTACACTATTTAGTAAGACACTTTTACAAATGCGTTATAGTTTACCAACCTACTCATTTTTAGCGTCGCTACGCCAGGCAATCCTTGGCAGAAAAGTCCCACAATAGACTGCCCTACAACTTGCCTTACTTTAGCGAAATTTACTTTTCTGCGCTGAGTCTGTGTGCCCTCTTCGGCTGTCAATGTACGACTGGTGCCAAAAATATGGTCACTTGGTTTGCCTCCAGCTCGGCGAAATGGTACCCAGATTTTAAGTTAGGGCAAGTCTATCAATTTGGATGCTAGATATTGAAATATTAACTGCCAATGCGCATTCAAGCTTTGTGTTAGTGTCAAAAAGGCCGTGCTACGAAACACAAAACTTTGTTACATCGATTAATTGGTACAATTTTATAAACGAAATTAAAAATTGTTATTTTTTTTCTAGCAGTACTCTAGCAGTGAAAACAATTGTTTTTTTAAACCTGCCATTCTCAGCGAAAACTTGTAGTAAGATGGTGAATTAATATCAATTGATTCGCTGTTTTTCCAACTGCTACTCCGATTAAAAACTCTGTACACGGCACTGGCAATTGTCACCATAAGGGCAGTTGTCATTTGTCCAAAAACCACAATAAGAAGGAGGTGCAACAACGAAACTTATTATTCTAAGAATCAATCAATGAAACGTTTACCTATTTCTAGTAATAATATTTATGGCAGTGTGAAGATCATGAATCTTTTACATAGTTAGTTTAAAACATCAGACAAATAAAAGGCCAGGATACTGAATTTTAAGTAAATCAAATGGGTAGAATTTTTCGAGTGAATTATTATTTAAGATAAAAAACTCAACATGAACATTTCTAGCGACTGCCATAAAACCTCCAGTGGAGTGTGAATTTCTTTATTAGGTCTTCGGTATAGGATGGTTCGTATTTTTTAAGCGATACAAATTTATTTTAACGATTTAAATTTCAAAAACAGCAAATACTATTATGATTTCCAAAAAACATAGTAAGAGTAAATAGTATTATTATAACTCGTTAAATATTTAAAATATAAGAATATATAAATTTTAATCAGAGGAATATCTAATATAGTTTGCAGAGTAATAACAGTCCAAAAATCACTATCAAAATTATTTAAGACAAGCAATAATAATAGTCATACTGGACTCCAAATCGACATTTTTCAAAACACAAAAAAATTAGTAAAAACTGAGAAAAAAAATCACTGTTTGGAAGAGTAAGGCGATTCCTAAAGATAATTTCCAGTAATAAATGTATACAAAGCAAAATACCACACGTTAATTACTGCAGCGGCATTCTATTTTTAGCCAACGATGGATTATTAAATATCTTGTCGGTTAAACAAATTTTTTACTTCAATACTCAATCTAAAAAATGTTTAATGGCCATATAGCAATTGAATTTTTAAGAAAAATTGAAAATCTGCAACAAAAAACACACATGAAACGCGGAAAATAAATTAAACGAGACTCCCCTTCAGGAAAAATCCAAGAATCAAAAGTCGTTGATATACGGAGCAATGAAGATATTTTGCAATTTATTAAAAATAGTAGAACACAAAAAACCTAATTAGGAAAATACGTGATTGATGATCCAAAAAATACATGTGTATAAGGATTGTATTAGGACATAGGAAATAATGCACCTATTTAAAATCCCACAAATAAGTAAATAAATCGTATAATTATTTCACGAACACCGTATTCATATTCATACTTTGCTTATGATTAGGCCACTTGGCCAATCATGGGCCGTGATAGAATACTAACACTAACGCTTAGGTGTAAAGACAAAGGTTGAAAAGTGTTAGTAATGTTTTAAAGTGTAAAAAAGTACGCTCCCTAATTAGGAAAAAAGATAGTTTTTCTTCATTTCGTTGCATCCAAATGTATGTTGGAAAACAAGCGGAAGAATTTTCATGAATATAATTTTACATAATCGCGTCTATTACAATATCCGGTAGAGAGTTTATGACGTTTGCGTGTACTTACTCTGATAGTAATTTGGGCGGGTGGGGGTGAAGGCGCGTTCCCATGGGAGCAGAGTTCCGATGGGGCGGGGGTGGGGGAGACTTTGTTGTGTGAAGTTATGGGACAAATGAAACTCGCTGGGCGGGCGGTCCCAGGTGACGCGGGGGCAGGCAGAGGGGGGGGGGGGACCCGCAGGAATTCCCTAGACCTACGGAGGCAGTGTTTTCCATCCTTGAAAACGACGTATGACATTTTCTTGAGTTGAAAAAGAGTTTTAGAAAGCTACTTTCGGGGGCTTTATGTGAACGAGTCTGCGTCGAATGGATTATAAATTCTTTAATGTTTAAAACGTGATGCTGGGTTTTATCTGTATTCTTTCGAACTAGCTCGCCATTCTTTGACTTTGAGTGACATATTCAGCAAAAAACTTTCTTTATTCCGAAATTGTCCCTAAAGTAGTTTCATCAGATTTATATACAAGTAGGTATGTATCTAAAAAACGTCGATTAAAACACTCTAACCCAAATATACAAAAAATATTTGAAAGAGCTTAAAACCTTAATACGCAATTGAGAAACGGGGGCTAATTTAAACGAGTCCTTATCTTACCCGTCACATTTAAAGCATTGTTTTAAATACAGTTCCCCCATACAAAACACACAGGCCAAATGCGTTCGTCGTTTGAGAAATTTTTAAGATGTTAATCCCCCTTCAGCGTTATCTTTCCACCGCTACCATACACGTGCTAGAACAATACATATTCAGTTAGCTGTAATACATGCATAATGTATTTGCCTACAGTCCTAAGTATGAGGCAACGGGGTGACACGTCAGGCGGTTGTGACCATGCATTAGCGAGAGTCTGTGCCTCCATCAAGCGAGGTTTTCCAAGAGCCCTGTCTCGGACGATTTGCAACCTAAAAAATCATCTCCCGTCGGCTGCTTTTAAACTTATTGTACAATCTAACTCTTTCCGTTTTATTTATATATTAATAGATGAGGGAAAGCAGTAACTTTAATGTACGTACTAATAATACTAATAGGTACTACCCGACTCCCAATGAGTTTCGATACACTATAGAAAAAAGCGTCCAACAAAATTATCTTGAAGCCAGAGTTGACCGTTCCTTGACACACTCATACAGGTTTTCCTTGTATATATGTCAACTGTGACTACATTAGCATTTACTTTCTTAGTTCGTGTATCTACTTAATGTTTCTTCTAAGTCATTTTCTCATGACTGAAGAATGCGATCTTCATTGATCACTCCTTTGGTAAAGCACGTTGATAATATAATCAATGGAGATGGGTCGTGAATCTTTGTTAGTACTGAACCGCACACACCAAAGTGTCTCCAACAGCGTTTACCCATACTACGAGTACTAATCGTATCTACGTACAGCGGCTTTTCTACCTATATAGCATTCATTGGCTATGTCACTTTGACAGTCCGTGCAGTTTGGTCGTAGCTCAGCGACAATGCAAATGTTGTAGATTTTCCTATTTCACAAGGCTTTTTACAATCCATCACCTCTTCCCGGAAGATGTCCACTTATTGAAGAAGGATAAGCAGATTTGTCTATTTCGATGGGGACCGGATAAATCATCACAATGATAATCCATCACACCTTTAAAAAGTTATATAAAGTCATGGAAAGTAATGAATCAAAAACTTTATTATCTGGGTTAAGTAGGTTAGGTTAGGTTAGGTTAAAAAAAGTTTTTTTTAGTTTCTAATGTCTTTATATCACTTTTTAAAAGTGTGTTGAATTGTCAATGTGTTGAGTTATCATGGAACCTATTTCAATATATCTCCATCGTTTGACCGTGTTTTGAGTCCGCATGGAAAGAGGGATAATCAGATTTGTCTATTTTGATAAATCTCCATCGTTTGAAGTCCGTGCTTTGAGTTCGCATGGAATGAGGGAAAATCAGATTTGTCTATTTTGATAAATCTCCATCGTTTGAAGACCGTACTTTGAGTTCGCATGGAAAGAGCGATAAGCAGATTTGTCTATTTTGATAAATCTCCATCGTTTCGAGTCTATGCTTTGAGTCCGCATGGAAAAAGGGATAATCAGATTTGTCTATTTTGATAAATCTCCATCGTTTGAAATCTTCCTCAGATTGGTAATGTGTCAATCCGCCGATAATATTTTATCAAAGGAAAATATACTAATGTTATCAGGCGTTTAATTTGATACTAGGAAATGCGTGATCAGTCGAATTATTAAATGTATCAACACCGAGCCACATTTTATCGAAACCTTTATTTTTATTTGAAACACAACACTATGACGCACACAATTCAAATAAAGTGATAACAATGATGACGATTCAGAAAATTTCACGTGACTTGGAAATTATTTATTTATAGACTCAGATGGGTTTGCATTGTTCATCATATTAACAACAGAATACTGAAGGAAATTTGTTTGCTGACACAGCAAATATTCACGATGTGTGAGTTCTTATGCACCATTTTTAGATTCGGATTTATAGCAGTTTTCTGTTAGAAAAACTGTGAAGCTTTAAAGTATTCATTGATTGCAAACCTCATGGCTGAGGAATGTCTTAGAGTAGTTCGGTGGCGGTTCAGCCATTCTAGGAGATCTAAGGTCGTCCGTATCACAATAATTCTATTTCAGACTGCAGTGCCAAGAGTTCAGGTGTCAATATATCATGTAATATGGCAAATTGGGAAGGCACCATCCAACCAATCCTGCTGGATTAAAAACATAAATAAATTCGACCTCCGATTGGAGCCGAATATGAAAAGAAAAAATTTGTGAAACGTAAAACATTCTTATTAAATTTCTTATCACATATAAGTGAAAATCATTAGTTACGCAGATATGTTATCCCGGTGACCGGATAAATCATCACAATGATAATTCATCGCATCTTTAAAAAGTTATATAAAGTCATGGAAAAGGATGAAACAAAAACTTTATTAAGTGGGTTAAGTAGGTTAGGTTAGGTTAAAATTTTTTTTTGTTGTCTAATGAAATTCTAATGACTTTATATCACTTTTCAAAAGTGTGTTGAATTGTCACTGTGTTGAGTTATCATGGAACCGTGTGACGTCATACGTACCTTGATAATGTCAAGTAAGGTCTATCCCACTCCGGTATGGAATCAACAAAACCAAAATTAACAAGATTTCCCAAAAACATGAATTCTTTTGAAATAATTTGTATACCGGAGTGGTAAGTGCGAGCCTACGCACTCTAAATTCCTACAATATTGTCCATATTCTAATACACGCGGCCGAGGATTCATGATAACTCAACACAATGACCATTCAACACATCTTCAATACACACATTCAATACACGCGGCTGACCGACCCGTGAGGTAGTGATGTAAGTTCAGATGGAACCCGGCGACCAATCAATCACTGGTCGTTTAAGTCTCTTACGGTTTTGATCATTTTTAAATGAAGATGTATTTATTCTACCTATAATATCTGAATGTTTAAAGGATTCATGATAACTCAACACAATACCATTCAACACACCTTTAAAAAGTGATAAATGTCATCAAAAGCGATGAAAAAAATCAACATATAAACCTAACTTACGTAACCTAGTTTCTGTTAAATTGTCATTTTGACGATTTATAATTATTAATATTTTTCCCTCGACTCCTTATTGTTTTGAACTGTGTGATACGCCTGCAATATCAAAAATACACTTCGCTTCCAAGTAAACCTGTAAAAAATGAAAAATATTGATACATGGTTTCTAAAATGCATTCGTTATTATATAATTTTTTAGGAATTTATTTGATTGAGTGTCCTTGGACTAGCGGGAACACCCATTAATAAACTGATAAAATAGATTTATGTTAAGTCTTCTGCTAATCGTAATTTTTTTCTTTATCTCGTTCTATTATAAGTAATACATAACGATTAATAATATATTATTAATATTATTAATATAATATATACTAAATAATGATTAAGGGCCCGGAATTTGAACAATTTATCAAATTTCCAAGCTGATTTTCAACTACTGTGCAGGTTCTATTCAAGATCTGTTATTATGTCATTATTTGCGAGTTTTTTTACATACGTGAAATAATAACAGAACTTGACCTGTTACAGAAATTGAAAATTATTTTTGAAATTTGACGAAGAGTTCAAAGTGAGCACTTTTTCGAACAGCAGAATTTCCATAATTATTTTTTTTTAAAGAAAAGGATTTACTTTGAAAATTAAGTACGGAAATAATTCTTGCGAATAAAAAGTTTGACATGTAATATCCTTAGGAAGGACAGAGTTGGTCCGTCAGACGCGTTAAGCCACATTGAGGACGGTCACATCAGTGAGGCTCTCTTGCTTGCGCATACTTCTTCTACTTGGACCCCTCTAAATCCACCCTCTCCCACCTTCACACTTAGCCCCATTTGCATAAAAAGTCAAAGGGGGTAATGCGCGTTGATCCCAACGCAGAAATACTTTTTAAATCAGAGATTTTCCAGGTTTAGTGAAAATGTCGGTAGAGTGGGAATCTCATGAAATATGCGAAATTGGAATTAAATACAAATTTGACCTCTTAATTCTTATGCGCCGGTTCAACGGTGGCGTAGTTAAGTCGACCTTAAGCCCGGTTTAATAGTAAAGTTTTTCACCATTCAAAACGAAAAAGCGTTGTAAAAGTAGGTAAGTATTTATAATTAGATATTTAATAATTTAATTATAATTTTAATATAAATTTATAATTTTTTTGGACACGAGGTCTACTGTTCTAGTTTAGAACCATTCAATAAGAAACTCGAGCTACGCCGGTAGTACTTACCAATATTTTTATATTCCTGAACGTGTCTTTAATACAAGCGTCAGTCTTGATTTTTTCGTTATTTTCATACGCGAGTAGTGCACACAATTATGGTCAATATCCTGCTGGCCAGGAAATCGTAAACAATTTTAGATTTGTTGCTTGCTTACGTGGCTTGAAATGTTGATGTGTTTCTGATGTCCGTTGTCGTAATACGCTTTCTTTCCTCTGGTCTCCCTAACTTGGCAAATCCCCTTTGCATTCGTCCTCGTCTACAAATAATGTATTTTTGCCAAAGGAATATTATATTTAGCGGGTCTTTGATACGATTTAAATACGTAATTCTTTGGGGAGCCCTGGAAAGTAAGGGCTGTGCCAAAATGAAAAAAAGGAATCTGTAAAAGAGCCAAACCAAATTTAAAAAATAAATACTAACTGCCTTTCAAATGAACGTGGTGTTTATTTTGTATAATTGATAAACAATCGTTTATGTGAAAACCTTAATAATAGAAACGTAAAAAAGATATTGACTAAGTTCATGGAAAGATTAACACATTGTTTATACAGTCAAAGAGGGTTGTTTATCTGTTTATCTGAGGGTTGTATAAACTTATTTTGAAGATATTTTTAAAGTTCTAAAAAGTGGATTCGAAGTTTAAAAAAAAAACACATTCCTTTTGTTTGGGGAATCTGTGAGAAAACTTTCAATTTTCTCCTTTTTCCTCGTTTACATAATTAAAAAAAAACATAATAATTCCCAGAGAATAACCAAAAAAATTACTTATTGATTCGTTGATTTCTTGGATTTATTTTTACCCACACATGCATACGGCATTTATGTTTAAAAAAACTTCGTTGTCTTGAATTGTTAATAAATTCACGCAGTAACAGACAATAAAAATACAACATGCCTGAATTTACCTCACTTTTTAAGGTGGGAATCTCGAGCGTTAGTCGGCAAAAATAAGTTGTTGCCTGCTCTTTCGCAGCCCAGTTAAAGGCATTTTTATAAGTAGGAATTAAAAATAGTGTCTGGATAGTCTTTATTCAATGTGTGACTAAAACACCGTTTAATGGTAGGGAAGTGTATTTTAACATTGAAATATCATTTCAATTTGATGTTATCTTAAATATAATCCATACAAATATAACAAGCATTTATTTGCCAAATCCTGCTTGGTCCGGAATCCATCACGGAGATTTTTTTATCATAAAATCTCTAAATGGAAGGTTATTTCATTTACAGTGGATGTAGTTAAAATAGATCGAATAATGGATATGATAATTTGTTTTTATCCGTATTTTTAATAATGTCAATAATTTATTAAGCCATTTCCGGTCCGGCCCTAGCGCCCTCCACGGGCCGGCGGTCTAGGGGGTGGCGGGCGTAGGGCGGGGGCAGGGGCCCGGGGGGCGGGCGCTGCGCCCCCGGGGAAATCTCCCGCCGGCGCTCCTATCGCGGCCTCCAGGAGTTTTATGGCTACCAGGACTAGTGACTAGTGCCTAGAGCCGGCTGCACTCCTGGAACAGTGATGTACGAGTTTCCCTTCGCGGGTTCATTCGGCTGACTAGTCTACTGTGCTTAGGTATTGTGTCTAGTTCGACTGTATATAGTGTAGTGTCTGGGTCACGGCTGCATGCGACGGTGTCGGGATGATCACTTGGTGCATTGTTTAGTAGACTATAAATCTAAACAACGATAAATTTAAGCTAGATTTCAGAATTTTTTCACGTTGTACAAGAAACTTAAATTTATTTTTTTAATCAAAAATGGTTGCTAATTTATATATTTGTGTTTGAAATTATAAAATATAGCCCATTAATGAAGTCGATTTTTGAGTCAACGTGGCTTCTAAAATTTTGTAAAATTAATTTATTTTATGACCTATATTTTATAATTTAAAAAATAAAGTAGCACATACTTAAGTTTTGCATGAAAAGACCGCGCAACCGTTCCTCCTAATTAAACATTTTCGCTGAATATCATAAATTTGTTATAAAGCCATATGTAATAATGAAATATAGAAATGTAACCAAGAAAGTTTAATTTATATATCTAGCGTGGTCAAATTGTATTTTTTCTGAGTAAGACAGTCAAACGGTTAACTTAGCATCGTAAGATGTGTACAGATTTTCAAACTGAAATTTAGAATAGCAACTTTTATAAGTTCGTAACGTCCTTTCCAAATTGAGTTATAAAATCCCTGAAACGTTGATTTAACATAAGTAATCTTATGTAATTGCTACAAAATTTCAATATTTAAGGTAAACGTTCCACCTTAAAAGTAATTGCTGTGTAAAGTTTAATGAACTGAGCAAAAATAGAATTTTCACGCTTTGCTCCTTTGCAGTTTTTTTTTAATAGTAAATAAAACAAAACATTGGATAAAAAGCTTCACGTAAAAAATATTTTATTTAATAGCGAAATCCGTTTGACAGTTTCTTTAGATTGTTACGTTTTGGAGGCTTTCATTTTCAGTTCTCCTAGCTCCGGTCTGTTCACATCTGGGAGGCTTGTTCGGTCCCAGCTGGGGCGGGCTGGGGGTAAATCGGGTGAGAGGGGGTGGTGAGAGAGAGCTATCTCTGGGGAATCCCCATGGATCCCCTAGCCCAGGGCAACCCGCCTCCTTTCCACCCCCGCCCCTCGCCCACCATCCGACTTCTACAATGTTGTCCGAATGAATTTTTAATACCCTTTTCTCAACTTTGGCTCGAAGCACTGCAAAGTTTTCTCGGCGCAATTAGAAAGCTGTGGTTGAGGAAATGGATTGCTTTCTACTTTAACTGTGGAATTTTCTTGGGATCCCAAGGTGGAGATTGATGAGCTGGTTAAGGAGGAAAATCAATGTAGTGATTGAATAAACCTACAAGATTTTGGAAGTGCATGCTTGGCACATATTACACATTGGAATTAAAAAGACAAACGTCTTTTTAAACCCAATTGGCAATGTTTCATTATATAATGACCACAATTTATGTGGTATTATAGCTAAGTGGTATTTTTATTTAGCAATTATAATGACCGATCGGTGGCCGAGTTGACATCGCGCTTAGGTCCCACTCAGGCGTAGTGTGTTCAATTCCTCGGCTGGCTAAGTCCTCCATCACAACACAAGCAACATTTTCAGCTTACTATGGTGGTAGTAGGAGATTTTAAAATAATGTCAGGTTAATCGTAACCCGGAAATGTTTGTCTTTCTTTTAAAAAAAATGAAATTAAAATTAAAAGATTCTTCAAGAGATAATTTTTTTTAAACTATTAAATTGATTCATTGAAGATATTTCTTTGATCAACTTCCACTTAAAAATTTTACAATCCTATTTGCCAAGTTTAAACTTATGGATATTTTTTTAATACAAAAAAATACCTTAACCTTCTGTACTAATATATTTTTAAATTTTATTTATCGTCATATATATTTTTTCGATGCACATGATCTACTCATTTACAGTTTAAGTTAACTGTATGAAAATTCGTCGAGCGTAAACGAATATAATATAATCATTTTTTTTAAATATATTTTTACAGCCAACTCTATTCTTTAATTGCACCAACTCTATTTTAGTATACCATAAACAAACTCCGGTTACTTCCTATTTTCTTAAACTCTCATGCCTGGCGATGTGCTAATCTAATAGGAATTATTAAGACAATGCATTCAGCAGCTTAGCACCTCGGGGTAGGGACCAGGGTATCAACCAGCAGATGAGTGAATTATTCACCTCCGCAAGGGAGAAACCGTGGCAATGGTGAAACGGCTGGGAGCTCGTAAAAAGTTTACATTGAGCTTTAAACTCCGCTATGCAACTGCGCCACGAAAATGAGACTCATCTTCAGATGCTGGAAAAATAGGGGAGGATGGACTTAAAATTAATTGCTGACTGTTAAAAGTATCATAGGTTCGCTTACTTACTCCTTAAAATCATTCCTTTTTTATGTTACCTAACCTAAACTAACCTGACCTAACCTAACCTAGCATAACCTATCCTAAAGTTACTGAAGCCCCCGTATACCCAATTCCTACCGATTTAAGTTTTTTAGTTTTAAAAAAAAGATATTATTTTTACATTCGTTATGCCGAAACGTTAATTATATGAAATAATAAAAAAAAAAATTATACACGCTGCGTGTTACCTTAAGAATTGTGATAAGAAATGAGGGAAAAGATGGATTGCCTAAATGTATATAGAAAGATGCATTAAGGCGATGCCATTCGTAGTAATGCAAAATCATGTGTTTTTGGTTTGAAAATTTGGTCGCCTAGAAATGTTTCAGATGCTTTAATTAAATACTGTATTGTACTTAAATGTAATTAAATGCTGCACTGTTAGTATTTTTTAGATGAGTCTTTTTATTAGCTCAGAAAAAAATAATGTATAAGGCCTATGAAAACTGCTTTAAAGTTCAAAATCTCCTACTTACGAACCCATTTTCGGTTATGATTTTATTTATAATGTGGAAATTAAGTTATTTACAAAATGATCGAATTAAATTACATATTTATGCCTGAACATCCACAAAATAAAATAAAAGGCACTTTTTGGCCATGTTTTTTTCTTGCATAAATCAAAACAGGCGGATGGTGTTAAGCGGGAATTCAAACCTTATCGCCATCTACGTAAGGGTTGTTATTGATAGCGGCTCAATTTAAAATATTACACGACGTAGTGCATCGCCTTAACCTGAAAATGATGCAATCAGGCAAATAGTGAGGCTGGTAGACATCCACACAGTTGACAGACAAATGCATCAGAATAATGGACACCACAATTATAATATACATATTTTTTAATCTCCATCTCTGGTCTCCAACAAGACCCGGCGGATACCCTATTCACAACGAGTTTTAGGTTTTTTATATAAAAAAATATGGACATGTAACAATCCTGATTTTGAATTTGATTCTCTATTTGGGAGGCGGGTACGTATACCGCCGCCCCGGGAATCATTTACTGGATAAAAAACACCTCTGCCAAAGGTCACCCCAAGTGGTACGCTAGGTTGGTGACTTAGCAGGGGTGCCTGGGTTCATGGGGTGAGTTTTTTCTTGGCCTAAGAGATGCATCTGCTCAACAACTGCTTGGTAAGCTGAATCGGAAGAGACTGGTTGAGGGAGACCTTTTGACCTCTCCAGCAGAACATCGCCAGTGGGAGGGATTTATACATCCTTTACTCCTGGACACACTGACCCCCAGATTCCTACCCAACCCTCATACATTTTTTTTCCCAGAACTTCCTCCCCTTTCTTTCCTAGATAAACCCCCCACACAGTAACCCCAAAGATGAAGTAGGCCCTGAGGGGAATTATTTTATTCACATGTGGAGCTAATGCAAAAAAATTCTGATTTTGAATTTTGAACTTCTTTGTCCAAAGGCACACTGCATGCCAAATATTGTGCGTTTCAGCAAGTGCTCTTTTTAATACATAGTAGCATGGAACATAGTGGCATGAAACAAAGTGGCATTAAATACACAGTGGCACGGAACAAAGTGGCATTAAAAACATAGTGGCACGAAACACAGTGGCATTAAATATATAGTGGCCTGAAACATAATGGCATTAAATACATGGTGGCATGAAACAATCCTTGAGGTATGTAAAAAATATTATGTGATTGATAATTAATAAACTGACCAAAACAAAAACAATTTATTTGACCTAATCAGCTATCCCTCTTCCGACGAGGTTATAAAAGTCACCTTTTTCCCTAGATATTTTCCTGAAAACTCATGCTGTTGTCGAAGTATTTCAAATTTTCCTGGCTCTCGTACATGTAGGTAGGTAATTAACAACCCATACAATTTATGAATAGAATTCTATAAGCCAAAAACCAATCAATCGCTGTGCGTCCTGTACAATATATACAAATATTTACCGTACACAATACATTTTAGAAAACAGGATTTATTTAAAATTTTCTTGATATTTCGTGGACGGTAAAACCATGACCTTATTACAAATAAGAGAATCAAAGTATACAAAATCCAAAAGTATTTCTGTTATACAGAATATTATTCAAACGTTCAATTTAAAAAATATATATAATTCTTTACTACAGGAGTCATGGAAATCAGTTATGTGAGTTATTTGATAATGTTAGTTGGTGCGGTGGCCACATATTGTGTGCTGTGTAGCGGGGCGGTTAGAACACTCCTTATAGGCCACGAATGATAACAAAGATCACGACGAATTAATAAAAAAATAAAATAAATGATTTGCTGCACTCAGAAGAAGGTACTCGTCTTATCGCCTTTGTATGATATCATAAGTTAAGGGTCTGAATACATATGAATAACCAGGTACCAGAACATTTCCCCTTCTACCTCTTCAAATCAATTTTTCCAATTACATAAATACATAGCCAGTTCCCCGGATAGCGAGAATTTTACAGGGTTTATACAACACCTCGAACAGAATTATGCATGCTTACATTTTGGCACCAAAACGAATACATGCAAATCCAGTCCAGACTATTCGCCCTGAGCTCCATAGCGCAATGAAGCCAGCTCAGGCAGTGAAGCTCCGCGAAGTTTTACGATGGCTCATCGCCTCGCAAGTCCCAATCCTCCTGCAAGACGGTTCTACTCGGTGTAATTGTAAAATAGTAATGTATTTTCCGGAGAGTGGTGCCTGCGCCCTCTGGGGTCCTGCGGGGGGGAGGGGGTCGAGCTGTGAGGGGTGTGGGGCGGCAGTCCCCCGGGCCCTCATAGACTCCGCTAGAGAGGTTCTCCTCACATCAGACGTACAATAATGTTGATGTCTGCTGGAAATTGTTGATGCTTGTATTGTTAGATGAAATTTTATGGGTCACTTTTGAAAAAAGTATTTAAAAAAAATGCCGGTAGGGATACTGTAAATAATTAATGGGAAAAACAAGGTTTTCATTAATTTTATGATCCATCTCAAATATTACTTATTATACTCCAAATCCAGAAATTCAATGATGTGTTCCATAAACATCAATATATTAAAATTATTTTTATTTTTTAATTCAACCTCTAAAGACACATAATATATGTTCTTTCTTTCAATAGGAACACGAGAAATGTTAATCAATACCTGACAACCGGGCTTCATGCTTGGGTATGCATTTAGCGATATAATTAATACCTGACAACCGGGCTTCATGCTTGGGCATGCATTTAGTGATATAATCAATACCTGACAACCGGGCTTCATGCTTGGGTATGCATTTAGCGATATAATTAATACCTGACAACCGGGCTTCATGCTTGGGCATGCATTTAGTGATATAATCAATACCTGACAACCGGGCTTCATGCTTGGGTATGCATTTAGCGATATAATTAATACCTGACAACCGGGCTTCATGCTTGGGTATGCATTTAGCGATATAATTAATACATGACAACCGGGCTTCATGCTTGGGCATGCATTTAGTGATATAATCAATACCTGACAACCGGGCTTCATGCTTGGGCATGCATTTAGTGATATAATCAATACCTGACAACCGGGCTTCATGCTTAGGTATGCATTTAGCGATATAGCAAATTTTATCAAACCAGGCATCTTTACTTCATAATCGGGGGCCCAATAAAATGTGTTTAAAAAAATTATATTAATTTTTAAAATTGTTTTTTACTTTGTAGTATTTTCATGTAGTATTATTCTTTCCTAATGTAATATGTTGCTTGGGCTTGTAATGATCTGCCCTTTCTACTTCAAACCTTTCCTTCTCTTCTTTCTTCGATACATTTTCCTTAAGTCCCGTAGGTAACTTTTCCATAAGACTTTGGTTATATATATATCCGGGGTAGGAAGGTCCTCCCTGCCGTCTTTTCTTTATTACACACCCCTTCAAGTGTGTACATCCTAGTTTGTCTACGTGACGTACGACCTTGAACGTACTCATTTCACGTGACGGTTCAGTATAAAAAGGCTTCACCGAACGTTGTGTTGGGTTTTTGTTTCTCGGTTTAGAAACCTAGTTATTTATGTTTTGTGTGGTATCCCTTGGTTCTTTTGAGATAGAGTGAGTTGAATCCATTACCGCTGTTTTTCAAAACCATTTCATAAACCTTATCTTCTAAGTCGCCTGCTCACCCCCCCCTAGCTACTCGATTCTACCTATCGTAGGGTAATGTGAATTAATAAAGTGTTAGATTTTATATATGTGATATACATACGATAAATTTATGGTGTTAGTTGTCGGCGCCATCCATGTATGTATTTTGGGAGGGGAAGGAGAGGAAAGGAAATGAATTTTTTTTCAAGTTAAGACTGGCTCCTCCGCTTACCAAACAAAACTGATGGATGATAATTCGAACAAGGCAATCGATATCTGCGTGTCTGGATATCACAACCGGCCGGGTCTCCCCTTGTTCCAAATCGGCAACCTTCACGCCAGAATAAAGAAAACCAGGTCTCTTCACCAATTTCAGAATTGCCCCAATCTCAAACACCTCCAGGATAAACTACTTTACTGAGTGTAGAAGGGGAAAACCATAACATCCCTTTATCACGAATCTAGTCGCGAAAATGTGACACGCAAGGTCCTAAGTTACGTGCCACCTCCAGAAAACGTTGTAACTCCCACGTCGTCGGGGATTTACATCCCTTTCTAGGTCAATACATATATAACACACGACGATCTTGTCGACATTTTGCCCGCTTATTAACGATAGGTTGTGTGCCTACCCATTCAGCCAATTATCATGTGAGATATATGTAAGGTCTACTCGATATGCCAAATTTGGGATGAGGACTGTCTGTATTTTAATATTTGGTTCCAGTATTTATTTTATGAGGTTACTAGCATCCTCGTGTATTAGGTATGGGTAACTCCTACTGAATACCTATCCTCTCAGGTAAGGTATAAACGGATAATTGGTTTGATGTTTTGCATTTAATTTAAAGAGGCTGCCTACCTCTCGAAAGATACCTGTTGAGAAAAGTTGTTCGGTTGGTAGTTTTATTTCGGAGATTACCATCTCCCTCTTTCGACTTTAGATTTGTTTTCGTGCATCCCAATTCGTAACTTAGAAAGTCAAACAATAGATGAAAAGTATTAAATTAGAAAAGTCAAATAACAGAAGAAAAGTTTTCATTTTGTTCCGTCTGGTTGCATCCGAACGCTTTCAATTTGGGACGGCATACGCTAGCAAAACTTCCCCTTTGACTGACTGTACTCCGCGCCTCTCGGCCTATATATGAAAAGTCATTGGCCTGTCTCTCACTCACAGCTGATTGACAATCCGTCTAGGGTATTCCTTTTAATGATAACATTATTTGGGCGGCAGGTGTCGTAAACTTAGTTGTATCCGTCTTTTAAAGGGGGTCCTCTGGAATTTAATAAATAATATAAAAAACTCACCCAGTTAGGCACCTCTCATTCTCAGCGTGAAGCTTACCTGGTTACACTATATAGCTAAATCACTTTAATTTTCGACCTCCTCCCTACGCTTATAAAAGGGTAATTAAATATTCCTGTAAATAAAATTGTACCTCCCTAATCTGTTAGGATTCGAACCCACAGTTAATAATCTATTTGATTCTCTGGTTTTCGGTCTCCGTGGATAGAATGCCATCTCGCCAAATCAATAACTTAGCCCGATTAAACACTTCCTGCCTTTATATGTTCACTTTGTTTTAAAAACGCGATCATTATTTTTATTATTTTCATGTTTTTAAGACAAGCAATCTAGTTCGAACTGTATACGAAATCACTTTTAAATCAACACAACTTTATAACACAATCGCGATTGCACAACACCTGGCGCCCCTGAGGTGGGTTTTTACAAAACGGCGCTCTACAAATTATCCAATTGTTCCTTATTGTCATTATTATTAATTGTTTTCTCACTGAGTCCAACCACTTTCACTTCACACAAAAACCGGTTCAATAATATTTCACTTTAGTTCAAAATTCCACAATATTCTCTAATACCATTTGAATTCAATAATTAACTGTAATTTCAAACAACACTTCTGATTTGTATCCATTTCTCGGGGCTGTCAATGCACCCAAGTTCAAGCCTCGACTGCCCGT
The DNA here is from genome assembly GCF_061612785.1 of Hesperophylax consimilis. Lineage (NCBI taxonomy): Eukaryota > Metazoa > Arthropoda > Insecta > Trichoptera > Limnephilidae > Hesperophylax > Hesperophylax consimilis. The sequence goes on from NC_142838.1 coordinate 24,658,721, forward strand.
CCCTGCGCCCTGTTCCGTGTGAATGTGTTTACTCCAGGCCTGTCTGTCCATAAATCTCCCGTCGTTGTCTAAACAAAAATTTTTTTTGAGCACGTTCGTTTCGTTTATTTTATGTGAGTGTCCAAAACATCACAGCCTCCCTTTAGTTCTAAGCCCAGCGGGTAATCTCGCTTCCTCGTGTTAGTCGATGGGATTAGAAATAACTATAGGTAATTTACGTTTCTCGACTACCTCTGTATTTATTTTTTATTTTTATTTTAAATTTTATTTTAATTCTTCCAAAATGTTGAGCGCCCCTGTTCTTCGTTTCTAACCTAGCATCTGTTTATTTTTTGGTTCCCGTGATTATCGGCTTGTTCTGCTGGTGAGTTTTTTCCCGCCCTCAGCTTTTTCAAGTGTTTTTGTGTCTCTATGGGTAGAAATTCAATATGTCATGTCACACTTGTTTATTTTTGAATTTTAAACTCCGAGTTTTGTTTATTACATAATAGTACTTGACTTAACTTTGTGTTTTTTCATCTCAATGCGTTATTTGTATTATATTCGAGTGTTATTTATTTCCATGTTGATTTGTTTTTATTTTGTGTCCTCGGCTGTGATCCGATGGTTTTTTGTCCGTCTGTGTTATTTATGACTTAAACATTCTCTGCCTTTTAGATCTGGAATAAACAATAATTGTTTACAGTTATTCTAATATCAATGGTATAAAATATGCCATATACTTCACGATATCCGATGCAATGTTTATTTTAGATTTGTCCCAGCTATCTTATTCTTGTGTTATAATTAATCCGATTTCGATGTTTGTTTATCCTTTGGCTTCGTTGTTTATGAACATTTTAGATGTTTTTTGTCGTCACAATGAATTCAATGTTTTCCGGGTCTGTCTGTTTATTCTATTTTGCCTTTGAAGTACGATGTCTCTGTTATCATTTTTGACGATAGGTACCATTTCTTTTGCTGTTAATGTGAATTAATAAGGTTTATGAAATCCATTTTTTTTCTCAACAACAGTAATGAACTCAAGCCAGCTTTTATATCTATCTCCTCCTGGTTTGCGGCATCAGATGTAATGATCTGCCCTTTCTACTTCAAACCTTTCCTTCTCTTCTTTCTTCGATACATTTTCCTTAAGTCCCGTAGGTAACTTTTCCATAAGACTTTGGTTATATATATATCCGGGGTAGGAAGGTCCTCCCTGCCGTCTTTTCTTTATTACACACCCCTTCAAGTGTGTACATCCTAGTTTGTCTACGTGACGTACGACCTTGAACGTACTCATTTCACGTGACGGTTCAGTATAAAAAGGCTTCACCGAACGTTGTGTTGGGTTTTTGTTTCTCGGTTTAGAAACCTAGTTATTTATGTTTTGTGTGGTATCCCTTGGTTCTTTTGAGATAGAGTGAGTTGAATCCATTACCGCTGTTTTTCAAAACCATTTCATAAACCTTATCTTCTAAGTCGCCTGCTCACCCCCCCCTAGCTACTCGATTCTACCTATCGTAGGGTAATGTGAATTAATAAAGTGTTAGATTTTATATATGTGATATACATACGATAAATTTATGGTGTTAGTTGTCGGCGCCATCCATGTATGTATTTTGGGAGGGGAAGGAGAGGAAAGGAAATGAATTTTTTTTCAAGTTAAGACTGGCTCCTCCGCTTACCAAACAAAACTGATGGATGATAATTCGAACAAGGCAATCGATATCTGCGTGTCTGGATATCACAACCGGCCGGGTCTCCCCTTGTTCCAAATCGGCAACCTTCACGCCAGAATAAAGAAAACCAGGTCTCTTCACCAATTTCAGAATTGCCCCAATCTCAAACACCTCCAGGATAAACTACTTTACTGAGTGTAGAAGGGGAAAACCATAACATCCCTTTATCACGAATCTAGTCGCGAAAATGTGACACGCAAGGTCCTAAGTTACGTGCCACCTCCAGAAAACGTTGTAACTCCCACGTCGTCGGGGATTTACATCCCTTTCTAGGTCAATACATATATAACACACGACGATCTTGTCGACATTTTGCCCGCTTATTAACGATAGGTTGTGTGCCTACCCATTCAGCCAATTATCATGTGAGATATATGTAAGGTCTACTCGATATGCCAAATTTGGGATGAGGACTGTCTGTATTTTAATATTTGGTTCCAGTATTTATTTTATGAGGTTACTAGCATCCTCGTGTATTAGGTATGGGTAACTCCTACTGAATACCTATCCTCTCAGGTAAGGTATAAACGGATAATTGGTTTGATGTTTTGCATTTAATTTAAAGAGGCTGCCTACCTCTCGAAAGATACCTGTTGAGAAAAGTTGTTCGGTTGGTAGTTTTATTTCGGAGATTACCATCTCCCTCTTTCGACTTTAGATTTGTTTTCGTGCATCCCAATTCGTAACTTAGAAAGTCAAACAATAGATGAAAAGTATTAAATTAGAAAAGTCAAATAACAGAAGAAAAGTTTTCATTTTGTTCCGTCTGGTTGCATCCGAACGCTTTCAATTTGGGACGGCATACGCTAGCAAAACTTCCCCTTTGACTGACTGTACTCCGCGCCTCTCGGCCTATATATGAAAAGTCATTGGCCTGTCTCTCACTCACAGCTGATTGACAATCCGTCTAGGGTATTCCTTTTAATGATAACATTATTTGGGCGGCAGGTGTCGTAAACTTAGTTGTATCCGTCTTTTAAAGGGGGTCCTCTGGAATTTAATAAATAATATAAAAAACTCACCCAGTTAGGCACCTCTCATTCTCAGCGTGAAGCTTACCTGGTTACACTATATAGCTAAATCACTTTAATTTTCGACCTCCTCCCTACGCTTATAAAAGGGTAATTAAATATTCCTGTAAATAAAATTGTACCTCCCTAATCTGTTAGGATTCGAACCCACAGTTAATAATCTATTTGATTCTCTGGTTTTCGGTCTCCGTGGATAGAATGCCATCTCGCCAAATCAATAACTTAGCCCGATTAAACACTTCCTGCCTTTATATGTTCACTTTGTTTTAAAAACGCGATCATTATTTTTATTATTTTCATGTTTTTAAGACAAGCAATCTAGTTCGAACTGTATACGAAATCACTTTTAAATCAACACAACTTTATAACACAATCGCGATTGCACAACACCTGGCGCCCCTGAGGTGGGTTTTTACAAAACGGCGCTCTACAAATTATCCAATTGTTCCTTATTGTCATTATTATTAATTGTTTTCTCACTGAGTCCAACCACTTTCACTTCACACAAAAACCGGTTCAATAATATTTCACTTTAGTTCAAAATTCCACAATATTCTCTAATACCATTTGAATTCAATAATTAACTGTAATTTCAAACAACACTTCTGATTTGTATCCATTTCTCGGGGCTGTCAATGCACCCAAGTTCAAGCCTCGACTGCCCGTCCCTGCGCCCTGTTCCGTGTGAATGTGTTTACTCCAGGCCTGTCTGTCCATAAATCTCCCGTCGTTGTCTAAACAAAAATTTTTTTTGAGCACGTTCGTTTCGTTTATTTTATGTGAGTGTCCAAAACATCACAGGCTTAGGAAAGGTACGATAATATCGACTTACTTAGATGCTTTAAAGTATACAGTTCGAATAATTAAATCATTAATTCACTAACATATTCGTGCAAGAAGATAGATGTGGACTTTTGAAACTGTCGTACGTAATTTTTCAGAGCACGATAATTTTCACTTTCCGAATGTCAAACTCTCTCGATATATCATATTAGATTTTAATTACCTGATATATTTGCACAAAACACAGAAAAAAATTGTTAGATAGGTTTTTAGCGTATACTTTGACTCCCGCAGCATGTAACAGAGACAGAAGCAGCTATATAAGCCACTGTTGTAGGTAATAAGGTCTCTCTGTTTGCAGCTCGAATTTAAGAACTATACTCTGTACAATATTTGTTTGTTACAATAAACCATCATTATAGTCCAACCGTGTACCATCATTATACATGCTCTAGGAATCTCGGCACGAAGATTAACAGTGGCGTAGCTGGTACAGGTTTATAATCATCGAATTATAAAGAATCACGCGAATTCGCAATAAAAAAATACGTGAGTAACGAGTTACAGTCGTGGGAAATACTAATGTTACAAGTATTTCGGGACAGGTCGGTAATAATCCGTCAAGAAGATCATCACCACTGGACTATGACGGCCGGCATAGTCCAGTGGTAACGCATTGGACTGCCATTCCGAAGGTCGCGGGTTCGAACCCGGCGTGCGCAAATAAATTTTATTTGATTAATTTGTGTTATTTCACAATTAATTAATTATAATTAATTAAAATAATATATAGTTTATTTGCGGCACGTTCCAGAGTGGAAGATACTACCAGTATCGCCCTGGTGTAAGACCACCATTCAAAATTGAAACGTTGCTCCAAATGGCTTTAGCCGTGTTTAGTGACTAGATCTGAATAGCCAGGTACTTCCCCACCTTCCTCTTTCCCTTCCCCACTTACCTTCAGCCTCACAACATCCCCCAATTGGGGATGCCATAGTCTCACTGGCTCCAGACGGGAGCAGTTGTGACTCATGTGAGGTATTAACTATAAAAAAAAAAAAAAAATCACGGGAAGGCGTGAGGGCTCTGAGGCAGCAAGCTTCTTGTGAGGGGGGAGAAACTGCAAGCAGACGAGATCGGCAACTAACTGGGACACTGAGGAGCAGCAAGGCAGGACAGAACCACCAGCAGTACGGGTACCACCACGGGTCAAGGTCGAGGATCGGTGTCCAGGTTACAGGTGTGATCTGGGGAGGAGTCATCAGCACCATCAGGAGTTTCCAGGCACAGAAGTGGTCAAGGAGAGCGTCAAGGGTCAAAGAAGAGGAGTCTGGACCAGAAGATTAACCTACAGAAGTCCTATTTTTTTCTTATCTTTTTTTCTCTTTCTCCTTTTTGACTTGTTTAATTAATTTATCAAGATTTAGAGCGTTTGAATTGAACATATTATTACGCCAGTTAACCATCCTAGTAGTAACGGTCAAGGGGAAAATGCTGTAAAAACAAGTAAAAACTTTCTTAAAAAAATTTGTGGGCACAATAAGTTTCCATCGGATTATAAAGAAAAGTTGGGAAATTTTTGACAAACTACAGGAACACGGTTCAGGCAACAACAGGGTTTCAACCATTATTATTATTATTGGGAAGAAAGATTAGATCAGTATTTGACTTTTTAATACACAAGAAAATTGGGTAAGGGAAGAATAATTCCGGTTCTTCTCAACAAAAGGAAATCTTACAAAATGTCAGTAAGAGTCAAGTCAATCAGAAAAAAACAATATAAAGGTAGAAACAAATTAGGTTTTGTCATAGGTCAGAAAGTAATGACTAGGGACTTTTGATCTCAAGGGAATAGGTTATGGGTCCTCGGCAAAATTGTTGATAAAAAGGGCAAAAAATATAATTCATTAAGATTAATAATTCTGATACGGTTTGGAAAAGACTCGTAGACCAAATAAAGAAATTGCATGTTTCTTGGCAGGAAGAAGAATGCCCGAGTTCAAAAGCGTCTGACACAGGTACACTGACAGCGGACGAGTTGAACCTTTCAGGTATATTACGCAATAGGAATTTCTCTGATTCTTGTTCTCCATTTTTCAGATTCAACCCATGGCAAGGACGTCTACGTCCGAGGTGATCTCTCCACAGATCCGGAAGGGGTGAAGGGAGAGGAGAAGAGAGGAGAAGAAAATAAAAGAGAAGAGACATACAAGAAAAAAAGTGATTGTGTTATTATATTGTGTAATTATTAAACCATATATGTATGTACATGAAATATGTAGCTAGGGAGAGGCAATTAAATTAAGTAGGGGAGGATGTGAGATAGGTTTTTAGCGTCTAAATTGATTCCCGCAGTATGTGACAGGGACAGAAGCAGCTATTTAAGCCAATGTAGTAGGTAATAAGCTCTTTCTGTTCACACCTCGCAACTAAGAACTATACTCTGTACAAAATTCGTTTGTTGAAATAAACCATTATTATAGTCCAACCGTGTACCATCATTATAAATATTCTGGGAATTTCGACACGAAGATTAACAAAAATATTTTTTTAGATTTGTCTTTACATTACAAGAACTATTAGACAGTGTGGTAAGTAATTATTATTATAGTTGATCGTACGTATTCCTCAAACATGGACATTTGATGAGAGGTCTGAAACGGTACGACACCTGATTATTATTATAGCCCGCACATTTGCATCGGAATACATCAGCTGTGGCGGTCGATACCTTTCCTTCTCCCCCCCTCCCCATTCTGTGGTCATCCGAGCCCCGGAATCGCCCGGGGAAAAGGGACCGACTCCATGGTTTTGGTATTAATTTTATGATATTCAGATATATGATACATTATTCATATAACATATAGGAGTATCGGTGCACATGGAATGATATCTTAAGTACAAAGCAGAGTTCTGATTATATGAAAGAAATTATAATTTTGCGTTGAGTAGCAATGACTTATCAATATCAATTTGGGAGCAGGGTATCCTTCGTTACCGGAAAATATTTATTGGATAACCAAAACCTCTGCCATAAGTCACTCCAAGTGGCAAGTTTGGTGACTTAGCAGGGAGGCCCCGGTTCATAGGGTGAAGTGTGTTCACGTCTTGGTCGTCTTGCACCGCAGCGGGAAAATGGATTCATACGTCCACCACTCCTGGTACTCCACACCCTCATACCCGTTCCTTCCCAGAATTCCTCTCATTCGTTTCCGTAAAAAGACCCCCCACACAGCGTTCCAAAAGATGACATAGGCCCCGAGGGAAATTATTTTCCTCAGGGCCTCCTGCGTTAGTTTTCTTTTTTTCCCTCCTCCTTTAATGCAAAAAAATCACTCCGAAACAAATAGGATAACACGATATGTATATCGTCCCCAAAATTTTGAAGAAAACAGTTCACAGGAACTTTCCTGTAAGCCAAGCTACAAAATCGGTACTCGATCGGGCTACGTTAGGGGCTGGAAAAAAATATTTTTAAGTGATACCTGGATTAAATGGCTAAGTGTGATCCTATTAAAAAGTGATAGTTTCCCAATTTCCTGATAAAATATTAGTTTTTCAATATATATTGAGATATTCTTTTCGTAATAAATATTGTGACGATATACGACTATATCAGTATGTCAGTATCAATATCAATATTTGCATGAACACATGTTCCACCGTCCTCATAAAACATTCGCTTTTCCAGAAAAACGAATAATTTGACTAGATTTTTAATAAATTGACAGTATTATATCAGATAATTGCAAATAAAATTAGGAAAACAATACATTTCTTCAGATCCATAAGGAACTTCCTTAACTTACAAATTCTAAAAACGATTTATTTTGCAATCACACAATCCATCATTGAGTATGGTATCATTGCATGGGGAGGGGGTACTTCATCAGCTCTAGATCCTGTTGAAAAGGCGCAGAAAACAATTATGAAAATTATTCTCAAACTTCCTCAAACTGCGAGCAGTAACTTAATTTTCCACATAATGAGAGTATTTGAAGTTCGACAGATCTATGTAAAAAATGCTCATGCATCTCTTTAAAAACAAACACGTACTTTACGAGAAAAAAATTAACTTAAGATTTACGCGTAATTCGAACAAAGACATATTGCAAGCTCCAACACTTTCTTCCACCTTTGGTCAACGTTGCTTTAGATACTGTGAAAATATTCAACATGAAGTCAAACACAGAAAGAGTTTAAAAAAAAAATTAAAATTTGGATTTATTCAAATGATTGAGCATAAACTGGTGCCCTCACCCAGTTGTCACTGACAGTTATTGTAGTATGTATGGTGATAAAACTTGCTGTATTTGTATTGTGTATTTGTATTGTGTATTTGCAAACAATAATGTAACCTAACCAAATGCCTTGTCATTGATAATTATTATAGTATGTATTGTGCCAAAACTTGCTGTATTTGTACTGTATATATGCTAAAAAAAATGTAACCTAAAATAATGTACTGCTGTATAGGAACCTATATTAAACATTTATAAGTAAACCATAGACAAAATGCAAGAAATAATTAACAAAAAATCTGCCTCAACACAGGTTCGCCTAGTGAGGCAGGTTATGCACTACACAAAATATAGTATATTATGCCATATCTTTATAACACTCATACATATTTATATCAGTAAGTTTTCTCCATGTATAATCGGGCTTTATAAATTATTACTAATAAATAATGCAGCTGCGGTATTTCAAACAGAATTAATAATAATATATCATTAAAGGAAACTGAGTGATGCCGTCAAAAGGGATAATCCTTTGATGAAAACTTCGAGCACACTATTGAAGTCACAATTATTGTTTTCATAAACTTATTTATTTTCGAGGGGTAAGGCCCCCTACAAGCAAGCTGGAGGTCGTGGGTACAAATCCCGGCGTGCACAAGTAAATTTTATTTGATTAATTTGTCTTTTTTCACAAATTACTCGATAAAAAATATAGAGTTTATTTGCGGCACTTTCCAGAGTAGAAGATACTATCAGTATCGCCTTGGTGTAAGCTGACTATTCTGAATTGAAACGTTGCTTGAAATGGTTTTGGCCGTGTTTGGTGAGCAGATCTGAATAATCAGGTACTTCCGCACCTTCCTCTTTCTCATCTCTTTTCCCTCCCTACTACCTTCGGGTATGCCATTTGGCTCCAGATGGTTGGGAGCAGTTGAATGAGAAAAATATATTAATTATTATTTTACAAAAGTATGACTTTACTTTTGCAAATTGGAATTGACGAATTACTAACGAGAGGTTAGGGCCTCCATTTTTTGTATTAGAAATACTGGTCAGTCCACTGGTCGCCAGTCCCTCGGGACCCTCAGTCCAATGGACGTCCAGAGGTCTGTGTGTTGTGCGGGCGGGGGCGAGCGGGTTGTGGGCGGGAGAGTTGAAGGGGTGAGGACCCGTCCAGGACTGGAGCAAGGGATGGGCCGCGATCAGAGCTCAGTTAAAAGACTACGTCGATTTCGAAGATGATTTTGAAGTGGGTTTTCTTGGATTCTTTTCTTAATGAATAGTTATTCCTGCTGATTGGGAATATAAGCAGAAACATGCTTTCATTGTGATGAAAAAAAACACGCGAGGCCTTCGTCACCTTTTGGGATGATGTGTTTTTTTTAAAGATGAGAGAAGATTTTATCGGGATTTTTAAAAGACCCAAGTAGAAGGGATAGTAAAAACGACCAGATTTCTACAAATGACAGTCAAAGTAGGGGAATATAATATATTGAATTGGTTACTCGTCTTTGCACAATAGTCAAGTGATTTTTGTCTGTCAGAACAGTAGGGCGAACGTGAATTACTCATACCTTGTGAAAAAGCTACCAGGTTTACGTGATTTAAAATTAACTCATTTATCATTCCAACATCGGCCCTGCATAGAGGAGGGCCTTCCCGTGGGACTTCCAAACGTCGATTCATTATTGGGGCACGGGTGCCCTGGGGACGTCGGCGGATGACCAGTTGCAGGGGGGCAGGCGGGGGCCGGGGCAGACCCTGGGGGCAGGAGGTAGGGGGGGGCAGCGGCAGTCAGTCCAGCAGACCCCCCGGGTAATGCGAAGTGGTACAGAGCGGCGGTGTGTGCTGTACTTGTCGCCTGGTCTAATTAAACGACCACTGAATTTAGAAGTCTGTTTTCAAATAATTAAATGGCCAATTGGACTGCTGGTTAATTAGCGAATTATGGCGAATAACCAAGTTTTGTAGGAAAGCCAATAATTGCATATATAGTACGCTAGTTATTTTTTTTTATTATTTACCATAGGTTTGAAGAATTATTTGTTTGCAGACAGTTGAAATGAAAAAAATACAAAAATCAAAATTAAAACCCCTAGATTTTTTACTAAAATATTTGAACTCGACATTTTGCATGTTTAGCAATAATTTTGATTTTTTGGTTTTTGATTTTTTGATTTAAATCTGTAGATTTGAGTAGTTATTACAAACTACCAAATTATTAATAATTGCGAATCAGAACTTGATTTGCAGACTAAGCATATAAAATTATTAATAATTGCGAATCAGAACTTGATTCGCAGACAAAGTACATCAAATTATTAATAATTGCGAATCAGAACTTGATTTGCAGACTAATTATATCAAATTATCAAGAATCAGAACTTGATTTGTAGACTAAATATATAAGATTCTAAAATTAAGGTACTCAACGTAGAATTAAAATTTACACATTATTTAATATCATTATATTTGTCGAATGATTCGCTTGACGTATTCGTATCTCGAAGAATTAGTCAGATGGCACCCCAGGCACGCTGCACGCTGCACGCGCGGCGCTTGTTTCCGGATGTGGCATGGCGGTTCATATTTTGGAAACATTCCAATTCGTAACAGGTGTCCCGGGGGGGAGGAGGGGCTGGTAATTTAAAGCGACGCTGCGTCTGCGTGAAAGGTCACGCGATTCCGTCAAGCAGGGGTGCAACGTAACATCGATATTTACTAAGCAACGATGAGCGCTTACTCACCAAATCTATCTTAGTCTTACACGCTCTAAGAAGCGTCTGTTTTCCATTTTCTAATCCTTAGCAACATATATGGTATTGTCGGATGGGGTGGTTATGCGAATATATTATCCATTATAAATTAATTTGTCACGGTACAAAAGATGTTTTTGATGCTGTTTTTTATTATATTGCCAATCTAACCACCTCCAAAAGAAAGGATTTTAGAGATATTTGTCTAAATTTGCATTTTAAACGTGTACTTTTAAGTTCGAACCACTTATCATAGGACGTGTTATTTTAAGTTTGCTTTGAGAGTTTTAAAATGAACTAGATAAAATCAAAGAGTTATTTTGAAAATGTTCTCTTTTCAGTTTTATTGAATCCAGAGTACATTTCTCATCTAATATCTAGCCTAATATAATAAGAATTCGAAAATACATATTTTTGCCTTTGAAAATATTGGTGTCTAACTAAAAATATATTTAATGCACAAAAAAATAAAAAATAAAAACTATGTATTTGTTTATAAATTTTTGTCGTGTACAAATACATGTACGTTTTAAAATTTTATTAAGAAAGTCCAATTTTTATATAAATAATAGTAAGGTAACTTTTCCAGATAATCAGTTATCCTCCAATTAAAAAAAAGCATTTTAAACATTTTTGACATTAAAGTAGTCATAAATTGATTGCGATGCGATCGTTCAAAATTTTTAAAGTTTTTAAAAGCACTAATCAATAGTTTTTTTACTCAAAGGCGATGCACCACGTCGTGCAACATTTTGAATCAGGCCGCTAACAATAACACTCCTTATGTTGATGGCGATAAGGTTTAAATTCCCGCTTAATACCAGCTGCCAGTTTTGATTTATGCAAGACAAAAACATTGCCAAAAAGTGGCTTTTTTATTTCAGACACAAATATTTAAATGTTTTAGAATCATTTTGTAAATAACTTAATTTGCCATATTATACAATAAAACCATAACCGAAAAGATGTTCGTAAGTAGGAAATTGAAAGCAAAGTGTTGGATTCTCGTCAATGTAAACTGAGTAAAGCAATCATTTTTGATATCCGTGTTACATTTTTGATTTTATTTTTTGATGAAACAAACTCCTTTATTGATAATTTAATAATACAACGATGAAATATACACGATGTTAAAAAGGGTTTTTTATGCTGATGTTGGGTAGATAAAGGAGTCTTATTTTGCCTTAAAACTAATAAGAGGTGAAGAAATGTACGATCGGGATAGGAGTGAGAGAGGAATAGGATAGATAGGATGTTCCCGGTACATCCTATACTCGTGCAATAATTTGTGTTCGTACGCATTACCACGGTTCGATATTTCTGAAGGTTATTGTTAAGGCGATGCACTACGTCGTGTAATATTTTAAATTAAGCCGCTATCAACAACAACCCTTACGTAGATGGCGATAAGGTTTAAATTCCCGCTTAAAATTATCCGCCTGTTTTGATGTATGCAAGAAAAAAACATGGCCAAAAAGGGCCTTTTATTTTATTTTGTGGATGTTCAGGCATAAATATTTAATTTTTTTCTATCATTTTATAAATTATTTAATTTGCCACATTATACAATAAAATCATAACCCAAAATGGGTTCGTTAGTAGGAGATTTTGAACTTTAAAGCAGTTTTCATAGGCCTTTACACTATTTTTTTCTGAGCTTATAAAAAGACTTATATAAAAAATACTCGATTATTTCAAAAGTCAAGATGTATTCTAGTCGCAGTATTTAATTGAAGTATCTGAAACATTTCTAGGCAACCAAATTTTCAAACCAAAAACACATGATTTTGCACTACTACGTATGGCATCGCCTTAAGAATGAAAATTAAGATGAAGTATATATGCATGTATTTTGGGTCCCTGACAAAATTTTTCTTGGAGTATCTTATTTTTTAACCTTTCTCGTCTCAACTCAATGTCATGACTTCGTAGAATTACTGTAAAATGGGACAAATTAACGAATAATATTTTAAAACTACCTCACATCCACGAAGCCCTTGTGAAGGTTTCACCTAGAAAACTAAACCTGTGTCACGAAGGACCCTGGGGCAGTCTTGAGACGAGACAATACCCTAAAATAAACTCAGAATCTTAACAACGTAAGTGAAGCAATCGTCCACAAAAATATGCGATGCGTGTATTGGATAGACCTGCGGTTGAATTTGCCTCTTCAAATCCCCAAAATAAAGTGGGATTTTAAAACTGTCTATTTATATTTGTTTGATGTTTCTGTGCGATGTTTGAAGAAAAGTAGTTCCGCCCTGCTCATAGGGCCGGCAGGAATACAGGAGTACAGATTCCCTACGCTATCGTATGACTGATAATGTAATTGTAACACAATCGGGCGTTTTTAATTCCCTTTGTTTTAAGAAATTAGTATTTTTTTAATTAATTCTTCAGAAGGGTCAGATTGAGACAATATACAGTTCCATGCTAACTCAACACAGTGACTATTCAACACACCTTTAAAAAGTGATATAAAGTCATTAAAAACGATGAAATTTTTTTTTTAACTTACCTAACCTACTTAACCCAGTGAATAAAGTTTTTGTTTCATCACTTTCCATGACTTTATATAACTTTTTAAAGATGTGATGATTTATCCGGTCACCCAATATACATACAGTTCAGCTTTATTTGCTTTTGCACAAAATATATTTATCCCCCGATACGTTCTTCAAAATTTCACATTATTAATAAGTTACCCTACGTACTAAAACGAATCGATGTTATATTTTGTAATGGTATTAATGGTATCACGTTTTTTAGATTTCAAAAACAAAAACAGTTTTTTTTAAATACAATAAAATAAATTTTCAATTTTCCCCACTTCTGAAGCTTTAATGCCGTAGAAAACATCACACAATAAAAACATCTCAATTTGAATTATTTCCCTTAGTCAAAAGATTTACGTTCAGTCTCTGAGGAATTCTATCAAACTATGCGTGCCATAAAAAGGTGAAAAGTCGTGATTAGTCGACATTACGTATTAATCTGCATAATTTGGGCTTCTCTAGTCCGCGCCCCAAGCCGCACCTATAGCCCCTGGTGGTACAAATCCACACCCAATCACATTATCATACTTCCCTCTTATTCCACTAAAGCAGCCCACCAGCCCACCCACATACATCTATCTTCTACTCGTCATCTTCTTCTCTCTGGAAGATTCCTGGAATTCATATCATTATAGCCTCGTGCTGGTGTAGCTGACAATTTGTCTCTAGTGATTTAAATGTATTATAATAGTGTATAGTCACTCCAAAGCCAAAACATGTGCCACTTCGATAGCTTTGATCTCGAGCTGAGAACTCAGTTTTATTTAAATTTGTCGACTTAATACTTGTCTCAATACTTGTCGAAACACAGAAATCTGTAAAATAATCCAGAGCTTACAAATTTGTTTTATTTATTTACGAATGGTAATTTATTTGTGATAGTATTAGAGGTTTGCTTTTATTAGTAGTTTATCAATTTTCCTTAGGTTAGTTCAAGTTTTAAATATCATAGAATAAAGAATAACACAAGAAGTGTCTCGTGGGCATGTTTTGTGATTCAAATATAATCCGAATTTGGGACTAAATTTCTAAACTAACTGGTTATTAAATATTGAATAATTATTCACCATGATTATGAAATTCAAATGGGATGTCGATATACAATTTCAGGCAAGTGTAAGAGAGACAGACCGCATGCTAAATAGTAACATTTGCGTACATTCAATTTTATCTGGAAGGCACATCCAGTTTTCATCTTTGCTTAATTTACATACATTTTCTATAAACTATCTAGTATAGTATCCACAATTGTCTGAAAAATACCACAGAAGAGAAAAAAAAACAAAAAACATGGCACTGACAAAAAAACAATTTTTTTAAATAAAAATACAAGGCGAAATCACGAATATTTTAAGGCTTTTTAAAAAAAAAAATTGTAAACTTCTTTACTTTCTGTACAATGGACGATGATATCGGCGAAGGTGTTTTCAAAAAGAAACAACAAACGTTCACATTCTGTGAGACCATATAAGTAGAGGCTGGTTTGGAAAGACCCTTTGACCTCTCCAACCGGTCTCCCTTGACCCATCGCCTTGCGCTGCAGCGGGAGGGATAGATGGATGGGACACAGGCCCTGAAGGAAATTATTTTCCTCAGGGCCTTCCTGTGGGGTTAGTGTAAAAAAAATCTTTGCTTTAATTTCAAAAGCAGAAATTCGTTTCATCATCGCTTTGAAATTTTCATTTCAAAGCGATGATGAATGGATGATGAATTGCGATATATGATGGCAGATGATGAAATTCATCCGTAAAATAGCACACAGCAACGAAGATGGGAAAATTCGTATCTATATAAATAAAATTGTAAATGTTCGTTTTGCCGGTTGCTTTGAAATTTTGACACAACGTTGCAATCGAATACGCTTGTGCTTTTATGTATATATATTTATTTATTATTTATTGAAAATACACATATATGACAGATTTACAGAAGAAAAACAGATGGTTCTAAAACCTAATTACAATAAAATATTTTCTATTTAACGTTACTACCCAATTCAATAGAGAAAAACGTTTCTCGTGTTTGAATTGGGGAGTAGTGCCATTACATTATATATTGAAAACTGAAAACTTACCTTTTTAAGCTGTCGTACCCTTAAATTAAATATATCATTCCTAAGAGAAAGTCCAGTTATATTCAATTTTTCAATAAAGTCCTAAAACCTGTATCTAAATTTCGCCAATAAACAATTAGATAATGTTAATTAAGTGTTAAGCTGCTGCCACACGCAAAGCTCACATCAAAAGTTAATGTACAGCGCATCATCTTTTCTACCGACACACGACGCTATCAAACATTTCTTCCTATGGTAGGAGAGGGGGTCAGTTGAATTCGAGAGCGGCCGAGGAACATAATTTCATCTGTCAAAGTGACAACTTTACTTACTGACAGCTTGAGCACGTTTTCGAAATGGATGATACTTGTCGCCTATTGCTGGATTTGTTGGACAGCTCATCCTCAGATGATGATGCCGCCAACTATATAATTATAAATGCTATTTATAAAATTTTTAGATTTTAAACAATCTGCGCGTAAATAGCGCATTTTCACATAACCTGACATAACCTCTCCGTCGGATCAGGAAATTCGCAGTTCGCACGCCGATCGACGAAAGCGACATATAATAAATTATTGTAAAATAAGCTCACGTCGATTTCCAAAAATGTCGAAGGCAAAGGCGGCAAGGACCAACACCAGGGCAGGGAACGAGAAGAGAGCACGAGAGCTGACGAGAGCAAACCAGATTACCCAGGAAAACAATTGAAAACAATCAACAAACGAACAAACTAGAAGCTTCTCTATGTAGGTATCAGGCCGTCCAACTTTATCAAAAAACCGAATGATATTACCATATAAACATACATAAACGCGAAAATTTGTTTACTTCAAATTCAAATATTGATTATATTTATATTTTAAATATATGTTAAGTATGTTTGCCAAATAAAGTTTTATTTTTTATGTTTCTAAATTTACTAGCACACATGACGATATGAGCTAACATAATAAATAAGAAATGCATTATTAGGCTGCTTATGTCATGGCTGTCAAAGGGAACACGGAACTTAGTTGGTAGCTCCGTAATTAAAATGACCCCCTCTCCTTTTTACGGCGGAGAGGGGGACGCATAACTTTTCAAATATCGCGTCGGGAGCGGTTACGTAAAATAAATTCGGTTAGCGAAGTTCAGAACCACACTTATAGCGCGTTATCTTTTTACGTGTGTCGGGTCTGTATGGGATTGTATGGCGAGCGCTATTGTGCTTTATATTATCTGTTGATGTGAGCTTTGCGTGTGGCAGCAGCTTAAATCTCAAGTGACCTACCAGGTAAGTATTGTACTGTATAATTTCTCCATAAATAGTTAAGTAATAACATAGATCACTGTAGAAATGTATTATAAGTTTGTACAGCGCCCTTGAGGTGATTTTGCACAAAAACGGCGCTATACAAGTCATCCAATTATTATTATTATTATTGTATAGATGTTACCTGTAATAGGTAAAAACATGCTTTTTGTGACAAATAGCTACATCTGTTGGACGTAAAAGCAACACGCGCTATTGTTTTTCTAATTGCACGGACAGACTGAGCCACAGAAACGCGTAGCGGGTGTAGTTAGTATTTGTAATAAAACCAATGTGTACCATCCTTGTTAATTCCCAAATGTTATTTGAATAAACTATATTTTAGGAATAATAGTACCAGTACCATCTGAAGATGACTATAATTAGCTGAGAACGGTAACAGCTGAAAACGGTCCAGATCAATACCATCCAATTCCGGCCATAAAAAATCATTAATCATCTTTCAATAGCGATCCATTCACCGTAACTGTTGTTCCAGCCTCATTTTAGAAAAAGTAAGGTCCAATGACTCCGCCGGACCATAAACCGCACCAAACAGTCACACGTCGAGGATAAAAAGGCTTTTCAACAATAACTCTTGGGTTTTCCGAGCCCCAGATGCGACAATTTTGCTTGTTGACGAAGCCACCGAGGTGGAAATGGGCCTCATCACTCAAGATGATTTGAATTTGATTCACTCAAGTGAATTTTAATAATTTAAATGCGCTGTTGAAGCGTGTATCGTTCCATTTTTATTAATGGCGTAGTTTCTACTTATCAAATGTCAAAAAATTACAGCTTCAAAAGTAACATCTACCGAAATAGCGAGCTATTCAAAATAACACCTCTTATTGGAAAACCCTGTATTTACTAGATTCCAAGGTACAATAACAATATATGTTTACTTCAATGATTTATTTCTTCCACCGTGTACAAAATCTTCAAATTTAGGTGTATTTAATGACAACAAAACCTTTTCCATTCGTAAATTCACCTCTAAAACAATCCCGTTTATAAATTAATTTATATCATACAGTAGCTAATTACGATAGTAAAAACAAAGCTTTCAAAAGATTACAATGTTGCACGTCCACTAATGCCCGCTGTCACGATACGATGGGACGTACGATTTTATTGTAATTATTGTATTTTTCTTTGTTTTCCATTTTGCGTCAAAGTGAGACCCTCGGGGCAAGCGGCACGCAGCCAGCCCCGACACCTTTGATTTTATATCCAATGATTTATTCCTTTATTAGGGTAGGGGAAAGAGGGGTGATGTGAAAAATGAGGTGAGATTGTAACCGTCGGAGTGATAATGTATTGGATACACTTAGACACAATACAATGTTAATTGATGTATTTACGTAAAACCCACTGTAAATTAAAAGTATATTCGATGCGTAGTAGCATAATTTAGAGCGAAATGCAATAATTTTTCTTCTCTTCAGAGTATAATTATATTTCGTATTTGTTAAAAACATTATACAAAAGTTATAAAATTATGTGTAAATATATTATTTGCAACAAATCTTGATACAAGAAACAATAGAAAAGGTTTTTAGGAAAATCACGACTCAGCTTCAACAAGGTATTACATTTCTTCAAACAAGTGATTCCATGATTAAATATATAAATAAATATTATTCTTGCATTGTCGAAATTCAGTGTGTGACATTTATTATAAAATAAAAATAAATTGCTCAGTCTTTCGTCTTATTTATTATCAAGCTTTTCAATTTTCCATTACTACTTCTTCAATAAATATTTGCCATTTGGTAAATAAAAGTCTGATTTTTTTTCAACGTAAAATGTATCGTAAAAATAGACAAACATGTTTCAATCCGTAAATCCAATGCATTAATTTTTGGAAATGATATTCTGTCAAAAATAATGTCGCTCATTCAATCTAAAGCGGAACGTAAAAAAATAATGTATACTTCACCCATGGATAGTTAATATTTTAAAAGTATTAATTTCAGTAAACTAAATCTCACACATCAAAAAAACTCTCAATTTAAGGGATTTAACATTTTATTGGAAAGATGCATGTTGCACACTCGAGATAATGTCGATCTTATAAAAAGGGTTGAACGTCTGAAAGAAATTATTTTTGATGTACGTGTAAGGGTTGTATCTTGTTATTTCTGACACGTATTTTATAGTCCAGTGGAATTTGCGAGGGTTTGTTTGATCATCGGGGTGGGTTTCTGAGAAAACTGAGGGTGTAATTTAACCATGAATAAAACTATCACGCAGTCGGTCAGCTGGCTATGGTGGTCACTTATTATCGTTATTGGGGCGAGACGGCGGAGGCGATTGGCTCCTTTTTTGCGGACACTGAAAGGATTTACCCCAACCAAAGCGACCGGACTGTTAGGACACGTTTACACCAATTTATTCAATTTGCTAGAATATTTCCTTTATGGTTGTTAGGTTTAATGAGTTTGACACGCGTTTGTTACGATTTATGTTTAAAGCAAGAATGTAAATATTTTTTTAATAAATAAAACAAAACATTTTGTTTTATGTGAAAAACAGTTTTATTTAAGATCCCTTCCATATATTAATTCTGAACTCCTTTTTATATATATTTTAACATTGTAAAACTGATAAAAAATAATTATAAGCAATAATTAGTCGCCTGAAATATCAATACAAATTGAAAATATCTCCCGAGTAAAAATAAATGCCGCCAACGGGAATTGAACCCGTACCTTCTGATGTCCTCAATGTTTTCAATTTGTATTGATATTTCAGGCGACTAATTATTGCTTATAATTATTTGTTATCCTTTACGCTATGCATATAACCTTGTCTCATAAACATCAGTTTATCATTAAAAAAAATTGTAAATCTGTTTTGATTTCAGGAGACGACGAATGGGAAGATCCAGATACAGGAGCACAAGACATGGCAGCAGATGAACAAGAATCCGAGATGGCGCCGCTTTCTCCTTGCAGGGATCAGAGTGAACATGGCGAAAGCAGAGGTAATCTTTCACTTTTTTTAAATATAATTCAATAGATTTATATAATATTATATAATCCACCTATCCTAATTAAAAAGTGTACACACAGTCTCGCACTCCCTCTGACTATCATTTACAGGAAATCGTTGTCTTAATCCGTTTTCCCAACAAGATGGAAACATGCAAATATTGTACCCATACCTAAAAGTGGCGACCTTCACGACGTCACAAACTATAGACCCATCTCCATTCTCTGTTCATTTGCTAAAATTTTCGAAAAAATAATTTGTCCAAGTCTGAATTATCATCTCAAAAATCTTATTACTCCAAAACAGCATGGATTTCTCTCTCAGAAATCAACATCCTCTAATTTACTTTGCTATGTCACTACCTTAACCGAAGCTGTCGATAAAGGTCAACAGATAGACAGCATCTACACTGACTTTAGCAAGGCCTTTGATAAGGTAAATCACAGATTATTAATACATAAACTAAAACGCATGGGTGTTCATGGTACCTTGCTAAACTGGTTTTACTCCTATCTAACTGACCGTGAACAAAGAGTAGTATTTGATGGTTATGAGTCAAGAGGATTAGATGTGCCGTCTGGAGTACCTCAAGGGTCCCATTTGGGCCCGATCTTGTTCCTTGTTTTTATAAATGACTTGTGCGATGTTATTTTGGATTCTGAAATTTTATTGTTCGCCGATGATTGTAAGATTTTTAAAATTATCCACACATTACTTGATTCAATACTTCTTCAAAATGATATAAACAGAGTTTCTAAGTGGTGCATTGACAATAGAATGTTTCTGAATTCTTTAAAATGTGTCCACATAAATTTTACACGTAAACGCAACTCTATCTCAACTCAATATTTTATCGACGGTACTAAACTCCAGGAAGTCACAACCATTTGGGACTTAGGCGTAATATTTGATAAAAACTAACTTTCACACCTCATATCGACAGCATTATTTCTAGATCCCTGA
The DNA here is from genome assembly GCF_061612785.1 of Hesperophylax consimilis. Taxonomy (NCBI): domain Eukaryota; kingdom Metazoa; phylum Arthropoda; class Insecta; order Trichoptera; family Limnephilidae; genus Hesperophylax; species Hesperophylax consimilis. Next base: position 24,679,115 of record NC_142838.1, read on the forward strand.
AACTAGGATTTATCAAACGAAATAGTAAAAATTTTCAGAATCCCAGATCAAAAATAACGCTGTACAATTCCTTCACCCGCAACGTGTTGGAGTACGCAAGTTCTATATGGAGTCCAACCTACAAAGTTCATATTCAGCGAATAGAGCGGGTTCAAAAACATTTTATGTACCACCTAGCGTATTGTGATAAGCGAGCTCGATCACTTCCTCATTACACCGATAGACTAAATTTCTACAATGTACGCACCCTTGAACAGAGAAGACTAAATATTGATTTTAATTTTATTTTCAAAATTGTTAATGCTCTAATAAACTGCCCTTTCTTACTCTATCAAATTATGTTCAACGTTCCTAGAATTGGTACAATTACACCCTACCTACCCTACATTATATTCCGTTACATATTAAAAAATATAAAACTAAGCTGGGGTATGACTCACCTTTACCGAGAATGTGCCGTTATTTTAACGAGACATATAAAAGTCATCCCATTGATTTGTCAATGTCATCATTGGCCACCTTCAAATCAAACGTAAACAAGACTTAAAGCTACCTATCGTGTTGATCTAAAAAATAATTACTGTTGCTGTTATGAAATGTATATGTACGTGTATGTATGTGTGTATACATGTATGCTTGTAGGTGCATACATGTACATTATTCTTTACTTAAAGTGTTGTGTTCATCAATGTTGTGTTTGTCTGTAATTAGTGATAGTATCAACCAAGTTTAATTAATGTAATTGTATTTCGAGAGCTTTGATATGAATCACTGTTGACAAACCTAAGAAAAAAAAAAGATTATACTAAAATATTAAAATACCAAGAAAAATGAAGGTATTTGCTTCTGTTGCTGCCTAAAAATATTTCTTATTCAACAGTTGAAAAACATAAAGAGAAAATAATTAAATTTGGTCTCCATATTAATTTAAATTTCAAAGATTGATTGAAATGATGTCGCAAACTAAAAGTAGATGAGTTGACTTAAATATGAAGTGTTAAAACTCTTTCTTTGAGAGTTTATGCTACTCCAAACACAATTTCAGATGTTCAACGTTATAGTTTAAAAAAATATTTTTTGTTAATGACTTTTAAAGATACAGAAGTACAAAATAATCACAGTTCTCTTCACTAGGGGTTGTTAGTCTGAGGCGGACAGTGGGTTGTTGTGTTGGTGTAAATTCATAATTTTTATGATTTTCTAATCTCCAAGTGTGCAGGTAGACCTCATCTTTATATTTGATAATTTCTTCTTTTCATGTTTTTTGAGTGTAAGTTGTTGTGTTGGTATAAATTAACATATTTTGTTATTATTATTTCTTTATCTTTATGCTATGGTATATATATTTTTAATTTGTTTGCTTGGATTTAATGGTTTTTTACCACAATTTTCAGGGTTTTTAATCTTTGGAATGTTAAGTAAATTTGAGGTGCTTGTCCTTGTAGTATATATGTGTTGGTCAATAAAGTACCTTAATCACCCATTTTTTTTCTCTATAAATTTGAGTAGAACGTTGTAAGAGCATTACGCAATATAACAGTTGAGAAAGTCCAAAATCGTTTTCTACGATACCTCAATTTTCGTCCTCATCTGAGTCATGAGGAGTCAGCCGCGTTTTTCAAGATTTCGTCACTTGAAAGTCGTAGAAACTCCGTGGATGTTCTATTATTACAAAAATAGCCTGCTCCATGATAGATTGCCTGAAATTACTTGAAAGAATTCAATTAAGGGTGCCCATCATACAAACCAGATAAAACCACATATTAAACATCCCTCATTGTAATATTTCTATTTTTGAGACCGATAATTCGTGGTGGAATTCCATTATAATATATTATAATAAAACAAATAAAAAACCTAATTCCACTTAATTTTATTTTGACCGTAACCGGTTTCAGCTCGTCAAAGCCTGAAGATGACCAGTCTGAAGATGGCTTTGACGAGCTGAAACCGGTTACGGTCAAAATAAAATTAAGTGGAATAAAGTTTTTTATTTGTTTTATTATAATCCCTCATTGTAATACTAACTCAAAACAAAATACATTCATTCACCGGGCTTCCCATACTTTCATGAATTCGTACAACACATATGACTTCCAAGATCAAAAAAATTATACAAATCCCCTCATAAGTATGTACTCCAACTAGATGCTGATTAACCAATTTAACATTTATTTTTATTATTTTTTATCGTTTTCACAATGTCATTTAATGTAATGAAATATTATATGTATCAAATAATATGTAAACTTTAATTTATGTATTAAATACGTCTTTCTCGACACAGGTTTATCCTAGTGAGACAGACATCGAAAAAAAAACGGTAAAAAAACTTTATATTGATAATAAAAAAAAAACTTATTTAACACAACACCTCGCATTTTTAAATCTAAAATAAAAAAGAATAACATTTACATTAGCATGTCACCCATCACATAGACTAGATCCATCCCATACCCCTCCGTTCCTCCATCCCATCCCATCCCCATAGGCCAACGTAACTTTTTTCTCTTTTATATTCACTAAATAATTAAGATACATCAGTGGAAACCTATTATTGGTTGTATTTTACATTACTTATATCGTTATACATTATAAAACATTATGACGAACAACAACAGAACGAAACAGAATTGTATATCTCGGCCCGCGTCCCGATTCATGTGCCCGGCCGGCGGCAATATGCAAATCAAGCAGGGCCCGCGGTCCCGCCGGGGCCCGCAGAATTATTAATTGCTCTTGGGGGATATTTGGCTTTGGTGCCTCGCGGTAATCCCTAAATATTGATAAGGTGCTTGTTCTGCAGTCCCGGACATTCCCGGAAATGCGAATATATTATTACTTTTACCAATGAATTAATCCACTTATATTAACATGGCAGGTTTATGGAAAACGATCCTTTCATAAAAATCCCGAGACTATTGTTTTTTAAAGTCTGTTATATACATAAGTAAAGTGGGTTCATAAACTTCTAGTAACTTCTTTCTGCCTATTTGAATAATATATTATATATGATTAGCTGACCCGGCAAACGTTGTTCTGCCATATAAATTATTTAAAGTGAATATTTCGGTTGTTAAATAAAAAAAATAACGAATGTATTGTAAGTGTGTGGGATGGTATCTATGGCAGAAAGATGAATGGAGCACTGAAGACGATGACTGCCGATAAAAACAAAAAAACGCCAACCATTTATTTTCTTAATTCAATGTGTTTCATTAAAGTAACTTACATATCCATCGTTCGATCTTTTAAAAGTTAAATGAAAAGTGAAAAAAATCAATATATTTTTTATCCTAAAGTAGGAAAATTAAATAAAGAAAATCAATATTAATTTCGAAGAGCAATTGAGTGTACAGTATTTTTTGTCAGTCCATCTTTAGGTAACACAAATAAGCTCGATGGTTTGCCCACGCGAGAACATGCCAATTATAATTGTCCATGTGAAAAACATGGTATGCCAAAATTTAAGCAAAAAAAAAAAATGATTTCACACGCAAATTTTCGGTATCTTGTTGGATTTGTATGTCTGTTCTTTCTGCTCTACTATTGTGCATGTTTGTTGCTTTTTTGTTATAACACATGTAAATAAATAGATAAATTAAAATAAATCGTACAAAATTATGCACGCACTGCTCTTGTTATAAATAACAAATAATGCCAAATGAAATGTAAAAATGTCGCGACGCTTCTCGTGAATGACTTGCGCATGTGTGGATGAATGTTCGATGAGGCGAACGTAGCGCCATCTGTTATTCAACAACGTAAATAATTTCGTTCTGTTTGAAATATTAACGAAGGTTAAATTTTTTCATAAATAAATATTAAAATCACGATTAAAAATTGGTAGGGTGGGGGTAGGAGAGTAAAAATTTAAGGTTATAGATATTTATTGATACCAAATAATACAAAAAATATTATTTGTCAAAAAAAGGGGAAAAAAATTCTGGATAGGGACACCCTAATCACCTAACGGTATGAAGTATAGTTTACAACCTATTCTCATACCTAAAAATTATACATAAAAATCTTTCATAAAAATCGGTTCAGCCGTTTCGGAGGAGTGCGACCACAAACACCGTGACACGAGATTTTTATATAATATATAGAAGAAGATTTCAACAGTATTTTATATACGATTTCAACAGTATTTTATATTCGATTTCAAAATTATTTTACATACGATTTCAACAGTATTTTATATGCGATTTCAACAATATTTTATATACGATTTCAACAGTATTTTATATACAATTTCAACAATATTTTACATATGAATTCTACAATATTTTATATACTATTTCAACAATATTTTATATCCAATATCAACAATATTTTCAATACGATTTCAACAGTATTTTATATGCGATTTCAACAATATTTCATATACGATTTCAACAATATTTTATATACGATTTCAACAGTATTTTATATACAATTTCAACAATATTTTACATACGAAGTCTACAATATTTTCCATACGATTTCAACAATATTTTCTAAAAATGTCAACAATGTTATATCCAATGACAGACTAATAACGATATCTTGGGTGTTTTTTTTTAATACGGTTGTATTTAAAACCATATTTTTTATGTAATAATATACTAAATATATCCAATCGAATTGTTGGTAAAAAATGGTGATTCATGATTCATCCATTCATCTTCAATTATATTTGAAATCATATATATACGATTTCAATAAAAATAATTTTAATAAAAATGGCGCTTTTAATGAATTTCACATTTTGTTTTACAATAATTTATTTGATATTTAACAACACTAATTTTTGACAATCCGGGACACTATATGTTTATGCTACGATATTTAAATTAGCAAACAGAGTGTGCCATTGTGAAACATCCACGAAACGATGGTATACAAATGTCAAAAGAGTAGTTAATCTGTGTGAAAAAATTTGAAGTTAGATCTTAGAAACTAAATAATATTTCACATTAGAAAAAAAATCAACCCCTAGAAAAAAAGTTTAAAAAGAGACTATAAAACACATATTTTCAATTTTCGACCTAGTTGCGCCATCTCTTGGACCGGCTAGCCAATAAAAAAGTTTTTTTTTTGGTTTGACTGTGGATTGAACCTTCATCTCTTCTAGATCTTAAACTGTTGTGAACTGAAATCAACCGCGCTAGCAACCTCGCCAAAAGCCGTTCAGCTAGCAACGATATTTATTTCGGGTAAACTACTGTTATATCATGCAGTTTCAGAGAAATGCGAATATGTCCGCGAGCGTGTACGTGATTGCCACCACAATTAATGCATTGTCATCGACAAAGAGTCTATCTACAGAGTTTTAGCTTGATCGGATGTCGGGAAGTGGTTTAATTTCGACTTCAAGATTTGCATTCAATTGTTCGCGTAAACAAAAGTGAAATTCAAAAAGATGTATTAAAAAAATCAACGTTCAATCCATCTTGTTAATTAATCAAAATAAATTAAAGTAAAATGTTTTTCTTGAAAATACCATAATTAGCTGAAACACTACAAGGGTACCCGAAGGGCTAGCAACAAATAAGGCTTGAATAATCTACCTAACACTGTGAAGCCTGCATTAGCAGAGCCGCCATATTGCCTTCTGTGCATTTCCGGTTTCAAATCCGACCAACTAATTATTATTTGCACCATCTAGCGGCTGCTAGAGTAAATAATGGGTCCAGATTACAACCAGCTTCCAACAGCTGATCTTGGTGCATTGTTAAGGCTTTAATTGCTTTTCGTTAAATTAAAGTAACGGAACATTGCGCCTGTCGTAACATGTTACGTGTTAGAGAGCGGTGGTGTAACCTTGTTACTTGTTACGCATAATGTGAAACGTCTGCATTATAAATGTTACACATGGAAGCATCCGGTGGTCGGATGTTTATTTATTACTCTACGGGATGTTACACCTCAGATCTGTGGATTGAGGATGTTTGAATGTACTTTAATGGAAAGTACTATGTTGAATAATCACCATGAAAGTTGTGTGTAGATTTGTCAGCGGGTTTGCAATATAAGTGACGAAAATGGCAAGCTTGCGACATTCGGAGATTGAATAGGTAGGTAATCATTTGAAAGAAATATGCGTTTAAATTCATAAATCTGTGTAGGTACTGCGTACTAAATCTATAAAAAAATACTAAAATAATTTAGATCTAAAAAGAAAATACACTTCAAATTTTGACGGTATCGTAGATGATTTGAAATAAATAGTCAACACAGATAACGATGGTGCAAATTATATACTTACGCTTTCTTACGGGAGTACACACAAAATTTGATAAATAAAGTTAACAATTCACTAGCTCTAAAACATAGCTTACTAACTTGTTTGGTAGTCATCTGTAAACATGTTTAGTTTCTTAAAGTCTTTTAACAAAAAAGATAGGTAAATATTCGGAATCGCTGGACAAGGATTATATGAAATATTTTAAAATAAAACCTTCTGATTTACCTTAATTACTATAAAAGGAATCTGACTGCATTTGGGATATTTTTAATTTCAGCATTTTAATTTTTAATTACGTAAATCGAAAATTCACTTTCGTTGTATGGGATGACAGCTGGAATGATTTCTGTTGATGACATTTTCTCTGGTTGGTATTCTTGATACGAGTAGCTAGAATTTGAATCATTTCGGAATACAAATTCTAGTTAGGTACTGTTTTGGCCAAACTCGAAAAATAAAATATTTTTATGTTACTTATAAAACTTAAATTATTTATATTAAGGTAATATTATAATTATTGTTTTATTTAACCTAAACTATAGTAACCTAACCTATAATAATCAAACCTAAACTAACCTAACCTATAATAATCAAACCTAAACCAACCTAACCTATAATAATCCAACCTAACCTAATCTAACCTATATCCTAATAATAATCCTACCTAACCTATAATAATCCAACCTAACCTATATCCTAATAATAATCCAACCTAACCTAACCAAACCTACAATAATCCAACCTAACCTATATCCTAATAATAATCCTACCTAACCTATAATAATCCAACCTAACCTATAATAATCCAACCTAACCTATATCCTAATAATAATCCAACCTAACCTAACCTAACCTATAATAATCCAACCTAACCTATATCCAAATAATAATCCAACCTAAACCAACCTAACCTATATCCTAATAATAATCCAACCTTACCTATAATAACCCCACCTTTTTTAATTTTTCTATTTTATAAAACATACCTAAATATCTTTATTTTATTTTTCGAGTTTGGCTAAAATAGTGCCTTACTAGTATTTGCACATGGTAAAAAATATAGCCACTCGTATCAGGAATACAAACAAAAGAAAATTTTATCAACAGAAAGCATTCCAGCTGTCATCCCATACAACGAAAGTGAATTTTCGATTTACGTAATTAAAAATTAAAATGCTAAAATTAAAAATATCCCAAATGCAGTCAGATTCCTTTTAAAGTAATTAAGGTAAATCAGAAGGTTTTATTTAAAAATATTTCATATAATCCTTGTCCAGCGATTCCGAATAATTACCGATACCAGTTTAGGTGTCACGGACTGTATTTAACACGGAAAGTCCGAATTTTAATATATTTCGATTATTAAAATCTTATTTCATCAATTTTATTTTGGTTTTTTACATAGGTACATATTTTTGAGTAAGATACAAATATTTAACCAGTTCAACTCATTTACTACATGCAGAGCTTGATTCAAATTATTATAATTATTGCTCAAAGCGAAGCAAACTGCCACCCATTTTCAAAACTGACTGACACGGAGCTTTCAAAATTTCATTCACTCCAAAATCCATTGCTGGTTCGCGGCGCCCATAATGAAATATCGGCGTGACAGGCTTTTAAGGCAGCCGCCCTATCCCACCTCCGCCCGCTTACCTCCTCCCGCCCAGCCGCTAGCCGCCCTGCGATCACTATTGATGGGATAATGTGCTCGCCTTTTAGCTGGGATTGACGGCCCTATGCCCTAACCAACCCTTCCTGCTTGTATGACTTTGTATTGAGGAGGAACAAAAAGATTTATATGTGTTGTATTATTTGCAAGGTACCCATATAAAACAAATTTGAGAGATTATTTTGCTTCTTTTATTTTTTTTTTAAATTTTCCACTCGGTACGAAAACACGGTATTATTTCTTTATATTCACAGCATTATTGTAAAAACTGCGTCTGTAATAGTTTATGTACACGATAATTATAATTATCGTGTGTAGATATTGATCTTCGTAAGATAACTGTAAACTCCATTGTCTCGGGTTCAAAAGCCGGCGTGGGCTTTCATGGGATTTCATCAAATTACGAAATTTTAATTGGCACCAAGTTCCAGCATGGAATTTTTTCGTTTTTTCCTGGTGCATTTTCCTGGAGGATCCATGAAACAAATCCATATTTCTTCTTCTCATTTTCCTACACGGCTCCAGATAATTGTAACTCTAACGCGTTGTCTAATATTTAGTGTAGATTTTATTCATTTTATAAAACCTCTGGCTATTGTGGGCCATCTCATAGTGGCGACAGAATTTGGTTTCGGTACTAAATGGTAAATGCCTTCTCCCGGATAGAGCCATCCTGAACTATTTTTTTTCTTAGGTTTGCTAATTCAGATTTGTAATTATCCTTTGATATTGTTTCAGTAAAAAGTATCAGTATAAAGAATGGAGTTATTTTTAATCTCTTGGGCGTAGATAAAATGATATCATGTCTTTAAATATTCCAGCTCGATGTTCAATTTCAAATAGATTTGCCGTTTTTAAATGAATCCCAAAATTAAATACTGATTTTGAAAGAAAATAAAAGACTCTTTCCGATGTAGATTGTGCAATTGAACATTTGAAAAGTAATAAAATTTAGAACGTACACAATGCTGAAACGGATGTAGATGTTTTTTTTTGTTAAAAACTGCATTGACTTCTCTATAAGAAACAAAAAAAACACATTTAATGAGATAAACGTATCATAAATATTACAAATAAAAGATCATAAAAATACATATTTTTTTACAGATACCATATTCCACATTATGGTAAAATATTTTTTTGTGGCGTTAAAACCCACGCACGCCCCTTCAAAATGAAAACACATTTCTTGCATTACCATTAAAAACAAATCTCGAAATACCAGGAAGACGTACAGTTGGTAAGTAAGCAGACACATCGAGGAACCTTATTATGCTCCTTAACAAAGAGGAAAGGGAGATGTGGGATTGAGAGAGGGGTGATGGGATGGGGGTACAAAAGAGTATAAAAGAAAGCTTACACATGATTATGAGATGGAAAAAAGTGCACCGTTTGGTAATACGAGTACAAGTTATGATAACAGTGACACGTATGCATAACCGAAATATCTTCTTTTTCCTCTTTCTAAGTCTATCTAAGTAGTTTTCCATCATTTTCTGAGTCTCACTTATTAATACACACGTTTTCATGCTTCATATTTAGAGGTTTACACTATTTATTTATTGCATCAACATTTTAGTGATTGTTTTTGTCAAAGTTTAAGAATCTTTAAAAAAAATACGAATTTTTCAAAAGCTAAATTGATCGTTTTACAGATTATTGTAAAATCTGACAAGCTGACAGATTTCACATATTATGGAACCCTAAATTTTTTTTCTTTTTACACTTTCAGCTTTCAGATTTTTTAAAAATGATATAATATTCAGAGCTACAATCAGAGCTACCTAATTAATAGAATTCTTTAAATTATGAATAATTATAACCTTTCTTACTTAATGGCTACAAGTGGTGTATCTCGGGGGTAAAATTAGACCCAATACTTTTTTTCATTTTTATTAAGTATATTTTTGCAAAAATAATATTCAAGTGTTGCTTTTCGCAGATGATCCAAAGCTCTTTAAACTTATAAAAAAACTATTGATCATGCAAATAAAAATTAGCAAACTTAAATATTCGTGTATATCTAACAATGTTTATATAATCATTAGTAAATTTCACATAATCAATCTTTTAACTATCACCTCTTCACCTCCGTCAATGAAATTAATGATCTTAACATTATTTTAGACTCCAAATTTAATTTTCTTTCAAACTTCGATTAGTAACAAATAAAGGATTAAAAATGCTTGGCTTCATTCTCCGTAATGGTGGGGTTTGTATACCTATAATATTTTTTATTTAACAAAAATATAAAAGTCAAGTCGAATATAATTCTTCTATCTGGACCCGTCACTTTAAAATTCACTCTAATTCCATTGGAAATATTCAGCATAAATGTCTAAGATATATTAAGTATAAACTCAATTGCAACCACTTTTTGAACGACTTAAAATTATTAAAACTCAGTTAGAAGACTCATTTCCGACTTAACTTTTATTTAAAAATAATGTTATTTTTTTATAAACAGCCCCAATTTACTTACCCCAATCACCTTTTATCTAGAAATATTGCTAAAATTTCCTCACTAGAAATACTCGATTGAAAATTCTTTTTAATAGCAACAAAATATTATTTAGATAGTCATTTCTACGTAGATTGGATGCAGTTGGCAATACTTTCCCAGAGATAGTAGATATATTAGCTTTATTATTATTTTGTACGTGTCTATTTTATAATATCTCCAATAAATTTTAGTACTTTAATAATGTTCCCATTATTACGTATGTTTTATGTTTGTATAAGCACGTCCAGACGTATAATATAAATAAATAAAAACGATGGAATTCTACCAAAGTCGTCATTTATGTTGTTGTTACCTAGAATAAAAAAAACATTCCATTAAAACCAAAGCCTATTCGATATCTTTCTCTTTATTACCATCATTGTTTAGTATCCCAAAGACGTGAAAGTAATGGAGTTCTCATAAAGCTTTGCTGAAAGCTTTTTATATTTACATGTGTACTTAAATACATGTATGTGAGTATGTGTTGAAAGTACAGAGAGTCTCTCCTTTCGCCTGTCTGATTAGTATCTCATATCACATCACGTGTGACATGCATTAAAACCCAAATAACACTCAGCATATCAAAATAAAAAACCCTCCATTTTATTATTTCTGAATATGCAGCAGCAACTTTAGGTGGTGTTGGCATGGGCATCATACATGATAACTATTCATTTTTTTTTGTTTTGTTTATATTACACTTTTAATTTTTTAAAGACCTTGAGTAAATATATTTTGGCTTAAAAAACACATATGCACACATATCAACAGACGCTGATTCGGATTATATTATTTTACTATGCATAAATATACGTAGAATTAATAAATCGTTTTTTAAAAACGACCAAAACCGTAATACACTTAAATGCCCTGTGATTGGTCGGCGGGTCCCGTCTGAGCTTGATTTGAACTTTGCATAATATTATGCAAAGTTGCCCTGCGTAGACTCGCACTCGGGTTTCCACTGCGGTATACAAATTATTTCAAAATAATTCGTGTATTTGTAAATATTGTTAAATATTTAAATTAGGTTTTGATTTCGTGGAATTGACTGTACTGTTGACCGACAATATTTACGTATGTTTTACGTCACGCATATAACATCATATTTTAATCGTTTTGACGGGATTTAAAAATGAAAACTTTGAAAATTATTTTGATAATGAAATAGACATTTGTAAAAAAAATGGTATATAAGTTAGAATGTGAAATTTAATACAAAAAACAAAGATTTATTAAATTCACAATCGTAAGGTGATCTATCTACATAATATGCAGCAAAAAATTTAGGGTTTTTGCTTCGGTGTCATAAAATTAAACTGCACAATCCTTCTGGAATATAATTTCAAGCTTTTAGATTTTTTTTTTTTTCGATTTTATTTATAAAGTTTAAAGAAATATACATATTTGTTTTCTTAATTTAACTGTATAATACTATTTCTTAACGTTAATATTGTATCTTATTCTTATCTACATTGCCATTTTGTTTAATTATCTTCAGATTGTATAGTTTTGCTTTGTGAGTTTATTCGACTCTCGTTTTAAGGCCATCGTGATTTATTTAACTGTTGTCAGATTGACGTTAAATCTAAGCATAATATATAATATGTTGGAACGCTAAAATATTTAAAAATCTCTTTCCAGGAACAAAGATGACATAAAGAATTGTCAATTTTACACGTAAGATTTATTTTATGATTTTCGTATAATTTATTCAATTTCTACTACCTAATAGGACGGGTTGTTTTAAGGAATTTAACAATTCTTTAAATTTCAAAGTTAATGTTCAAGTTCTGTGAAAGATTTTTTCAATCCTTAGGATGGGTTGTTACAAACAGAATTTAAACAAATTATCAAATTTCAACGTTCATTTGCAAGTTCTGTGAATTTCCTATTAAAGTTCTGTTATTATATCATTATAGATCAATTACTTTACAGAACTGAAATAATAACAACTTGAAAATTGACTTTGAAATTTTAGAGAATTTGAAGAATTGTTCAAATTCTCTGAAACAACCCGTCGTTAGTAATGTTTGCCCATAATAATCTTCTTCTTTCGTATGGTGAGGTGGTCAGAGGGGGACATCTAGGTCTGAGAGCCATTCTAGGGCCTCATCAATCCCGCCGGGGAATTAATGGAGCGGGCATTCGTTGACAACATGTTTGGTGGTCTGCACCGCACCACATTCACACATCGCCGACTCTTTAAGGCCCTATCTGTGCATCATGTGGGCACAGCGGCTATGGAAGCATCTTAACCTATTGATGGCGGACCAGGGTTTGCGAGGCAATGAGAACCCAGGCTGTCTCTCGGTGGGGTCCTGTATAAGGTGGGCATTTCCCACGTTGGCCGTTTGCTACTCAAGTTTCCACCTATCTTCTGGGGTGAGAGGTAATCGGAGGAGCCTCCATCCTTCCGCCCAGAAGGACTTTCGGGACTTCAAGCGGTATGCCGGCTCATAATAATAATATTGTTTAAATTACGTAATTTTGTTACAGAAGAAAACGAAGAAGATTGGATTGAAGAAGAAACAGTGGACACAAATGGAGTGTACGAAATCGGCACCCCGCCACCGGGTAAGCATAAAAATTACTATTTTTACTAAAAAAACGTTCTCAAAATGTCTTCAAAACAGTATAACTTTTGAATACTCAACGTCTCACTTGTCCATTTTTCTCGACCGACAGCAGGAACCATCAGGATCTCAAGATCAGAACAGATCGTTTCAAAGAATTTCTCTACCACATCTTTCGTCAATCTATCAGCTTTCATATAGTAACTAGTGGGTAATCTTTTATTTGTCGCTCACCAAGATATTGAAGATTTGTTGATTTTATACTATTCAATATAATATTTAAGAAAGTTTGTTTTTGCTTTCTAATGAAAAGAATCTCTAAATAAGTCATTTCATTCACCCAGAGTATTAAGATATTTTTTTGGTATTTTTTTTAAATATGTAAACAGCACAAGAGTCCCAAACTACCCGAAGTCAGTGGAACCGTGCACTGTGAGGTTGGAGGTAGTGAAGAAGGGAAAGAGGTTGGGAGATGAAGACGCGAAAGTACCTGGTTATTCCGATCTGGCCACCAAACACAGAGTGGCCAGACAATTAGTAGCGATACTTTCAGAGTCTCCTGGTGAAATACCACCAACCGAAAAGATGCATGAAATGGATTTAGCCGTGTTTGGTGACTATATCTGAATAGCCAGGAGCTTTTCCACCTTCGTATCCCTCATCTCCTTCCATTTCCCACTACCTTCGGCCTCACAATATAATAATAACAGAATTGGGGATGCCATAGTCTCACTGGCTCCACGCAATTGGGAGCAGCTTGGGACTCTTAAGCGGTGCTCATATAAAAAAATATAAAAACACAGCAAAAATTGTTTAAAAGAATGTTTCGATTCTTCTTGATCATTTCTTTGGTGATCTTTCACCGAGGAGACACTGAGAGTAGGTATCTAACACTGGGAGAATGCGTCCCTTGATCCAAAAAAGAACTTTAAATAGAGAGAAATTACCGAAATTTCCTAGAACCAACATAATAAAGTAACATAATACCTACTAATATATACTTAATCTTAAAATTACCTATAACACCACATAATAAAGTAACATACCTACCTACTTATATATTTAATATTGAAATTCCCTAGAACACAACATGATAAAGTAACATACCTACCTACTTATATATTTAATATTGAAATTCCCTAGAACACAACATGATAAAGTAACATACCTACCTACTTATATATTTAATATTGAAATTACCTAGAACACAACATGATAAAGTAACATACCTACCTACTTATATATTTAATATTGAAATTCCCTAGAACACAACATGATAAAGTAACATACCTACCTACTTTTATATTTAATATTGAAATTCCCTAGAACACAACATGATAAAGTAACATACCTACCTACTTATATATTTAATATTGAAATTACCTAGAACACAACATGATAAAGTAACATACCTACCCACTTATATATTTAATATATATATATAAGATTTAATAATACGTCATATTATTATAATACCAGAAAATAATACTAATATAACCGCATTATATTTCAGGATGTGGTGATATATACTTAATCTTGAAATTCCCTTGAACACAACATAATACAGTAACATACCTACCTACTAATATATATTTAATCTTGAAATAGATACAAATGTTGGGTGTTTTTTCATCCCTTCTTGTAAAGGGTGTTAATGTGCCTTATTCCTCCTGTCTCCTCTTGGTCGATATGCACGGGACAACCACCCCGGAATTAGGCTGTTCTTAATCCTGTCCACGTGGAATATATTTATCCGCTTTGCATTCTCGTCAGGTAGCACTTCCGTTTCCCATTAGCCCCAGTAATAGAATTATTGTCCTTCCGCCGCAGTTCCTCCAACCCAACCCAACCCAACCCAACCAACTGTGGATTCTGCACAGTAGCTAAATGTAATTGTTGTTTCTTTTATGCATTGAATATAACTGTAACTTTTTATAGAGCTGAAATCAAAGACCGCTGTAAATATAAATGAAAAATATTTCATGGTTTTAACTATTGGAGTAGGATAAACTATTATTGTAGCTCCTTAATATTTATTTTGAAAATCCATTTCTGTCCTCTAAGAAGGGTACTTTAGTAATAATTATTCAAAGTATCATATTAAAATTTTAATCCTTATTCAAGCCTGTTTAAAATGCAATTCCACAATACGTTAAAAGTTTCAAAATTAAAAATAATTATTCAACAATTTGGAACAAGCAGTGCTGTGTTTTTCCTTATTTTTGACGGATTAAGTAACATTTTAAAGCTAATGGTAAAAATGACACTGCACGCTAACCTAGAAAATCAGAGTATTTACAACAACAAAAAAACAAGTGTCATGATTCCTGAACTCAATTTTCAAAAGTTTTTAGTTGATCAGACGAAACCTATGTTGATCAGCACTACGGTTAATATCATATTTACTCTCAAGCATGGTATTAAAATTTTTATAATGCAATAAAAAATATCTATTCCTTTGGCTACTATTTTCTATAAAGTAGCATGGACTCCTCAGGAACTGAAAATAAATCTGAATTTATAAATAAAAGAGACTGTAAAATTTAATTATTTTTCTTGATAAGCTTGCTAAGTACCAGCGAGTGTATGGTAGGAATTCTCGGTATCTCAGTGATTAAACGTAATAGCAGCGCCCTCGGCAGCCTCCCGCCTGTCCCAGCCCAGTTCTCAGGTGCAGAGATCAGCCATGATTACTCAGTGAGTGCTTTAAGATGAAGGAAGAAAGGGACGTAAAAACTTCGGGCGTAAAGGGTCCTTCACTCTTCGCCCGGGCTGTAAAAACTACGTTAAAAAGCCGTAAAGCTCGAGCCATAGTACGCCCAGCTGCCGGCAGAGGGATGTTCCTTTTTTATTTATTTCTTACGTCTTATCATACTAATGCTATTCTTCTTCTTTGTTCGGGCATTATTTGTTTCTCATAATTAGATGTTTCATGGTTGTTTGGCTGCAGGTGGGAGTTATTTACGAGCGGCTAACACGCTGAGATAGGATTCTATTTTCACATACATCCAAGAGGCCACCACCTCATTTCCCATCCTACTATCTTCAGCCTTATAGAATACACCTATTGGAGACTGGCGCCGGTTGGTAGAGAGCAGTTGGGACATTTGAGTGGTATTCACATAAAATTATTTATTTTACCGACTGATGTAAGATCACACAAGTATATTTGTGAATAAGACAACTAAAACAAATTATGAAAAAGAGCCAAAACTATCTTTTTCACAAACATTTTTTTATTAAAAAGTGTCGTTAGCAGTAGGTACTATTTATTTGTTGTTATTTATCAAAAGGTTTCAACAAATTAAAAACATGTAATATTTTGTATTATTTATTTCGTCTTGTTTGAATATTTAATTTAAAGTCTCTTTTGTGATATTCATTGTAAAGTATTTTCAATTTTTCAAAAAACGTTATTTATAAAAGTATCACCGTTTAATTTATCCTATTTTAAGTTTTTTTTAAACCAATACATACCAGTGTCAGTAGATTTCCTAGGAGGCTTTGACTATATTGTTCCCCTCAACAAGTTTTTCATTGATGTATTTTCACCCGCCATAAATATAGATTTTAGGAAGTTCCAGAAGTGACATTGAGACACAAAAATGACAACGGAAGAGCACGTAAGTCTTGTTACATTAGTGACTGTCCTTGTGAATTTCACATTAAATTACTAACCGATTATTCTATTTCTGAACTTTCATTTTTAACTGCAAAGGATAATAAACACGTCGAGATGAAAATTAAATTGAATATATTTGAAATGATTCAAAATGTATGTAATGTAAAAAGAACCGTTACAGTTAATAAATTGGTGAGTTTTTAATGTTGCACTCAAATATTATACAACTTACGAATTTAATCAGATTTGGTTAAACGGTATACTTACAGAAAATCATACTGCAAATAGTAACTTTTTTTTAAAGAAAGACAAACTTTCCCAGGTGACGAATAACCTGAGAATATTTGAAACCCTCCTACTACCACCACAGTTAGCGGAAAATTGTTGCTTATGTTGTGATAGAGGACTTAGCCAGCCGAGGAATTAAACACCAAACACGCTGCCAACTCCGCCACTGACCGGTCTTTAACCCCTATGAGACAGATGAAATTAAGTAAATTTCTCACTTTTACATTGTCAATTTTTTTAGTTTGTGTTTTTCAGTAACTTAAAAACATCTAAAACAATTAAAACTTTGCTTTACACACTGCACACTTGAGTTAACCTCAAGGTAGTTATAATTTCACAGAACTGTAAACGTGGCCAGTCGCACTATATGTGTTAATAAGCATATCATCCCCTCCCATCTACCCTCAGCCTAACATACCTCAATTAGGGATGCCATAGTTCTACTGGTTCTAGATTGTTGGAAGCAATACATACTCTTGTGCGGTATTCACATAAATTCACAATCATTAAAGTAACAAAAGTCAGTAGCAGTCATTAAAGTCAGTAGTTAGTACCTACACGTACAATGTACATCCGACAAAATGAGGCCTTTGGGTTCTCTACAGCCTTTCTAGTCTCATCCGATCAATCCCGAAACGGAAAATTTAGCCGCCCCTAGTTCGGCACCCAGGGCTGCCACCCGGCGCCGCCACCGTCACCCGACACCCGGCACCCGGCACCCGCACCCGCAGGGGTGACCCTGGGTGTACCTCCCTCGAAATCCTCTGGAGAGGCTGTATTCCTTTTTCCTATTCCCATTAGTGTTTTCTTTGGCATTGGGGTTTGTATCGAATTCGTAATGTTTTCATTAAGGTTCTTCCACATGTCTGCAAAACTATGGAATAATGTATTCTGAAAAACTGGTGAGTTTCGTGAAAAAAATGATGAGAGTTTTGTTTAAAAACACAGAGATTCCTCGCTGAAGCCTCGGAAAAGGAGATTTTCTTTCGTGAATTTCTAATGTAGACAAAACATGAGCATTGAATGCATGAGCTTCTCAGATATTAACATTTTAAAGGTCAGCCCATCACCCTTGCATTTCTTCTTCTCCTTTTAACAACTCTTACCTCCTCTAACCTACTTCTTTCACATCTTGTATTCAGTAGTTTGTCGATGGAAACTTTTCACATAAAAAATATCAAAAAAAGATAAAAACTTATTTTACTTAATGACAACAGTGATAACAATAAAAAATAACAATTTGTTTTAAAAATATAAAAACATATACACAACAGTGATAGTATCCACCTATAGTTTGTATTAGACTCTAATACAAACTATTTCTTTCAGCGAGCCAATTTTTACATAGTTTTTAATTTTTACATAGTTACATACGGTGACCGGATAAATAATCACAATGATAATTCATCACATCTTTAAAAAGTCATGGAAAGTGATGAAACAAAAAAAATATTAACTGGGTTAAGTAGGTTAGGTAAAGATAAAAAAAAATTCATCATTTCTAATGACTTTATATCACTTTTTAAAAGTGTGTTGAATTGTCACTGTGTTGAGTTATCATGGAACCGTTACATTCATACCACTAGTTCTGGGCAGGAGAACTCTACAGTGGTGCCAATTTTTTTTTTGGAATTTCTGCAATAAATATTGCAGCAGTGATAGCATTACTTTTTAAATGATTGTATTTTTTTGTTTTAAATTATTTCTATCATTAATTAATAAGTATTTTTTTACATTTTCAATTATGTGAGGCGGGCATGGGTACCGCCGCCCAGGGAACCATTGATTGGATAACCAACACCTCTGCCATATGTCACCCTAAATGATTTGCTACGTTTGGTTACTTAGCAGGTGTACCTGGGTTTATCGGGTGAGGTGTGCCCAGGTCTGAGAAGGATGCACCTGACCACGAGAGAAATTATTTTCTTCAAGTCCTCTTGTATGGGGTTAATGTAAAAAAAATATAATAATATATACATATTACCTACACACGGGCCGAGCCTTTGTGGATTCTCTTAAATAACGTTTATGTAAATATTTTAGGCGTACCTACGTAAATTTTATTCTAATAATGTGTATACATACTTAAAATTATTAGGAACATATTTAACTTACTTTTAAGACAAACAATGTAACGTACGGATAACTTTTACGAGACAAACTTAATTTAATTCACTTCAAAGAAAGAGTTATTCGGCGTATTGCAACGTAATACTTTCATGTTTTTTTTCACTCATTCGATTCGCACTCCATCCACCTAGAAACATATTATTTTCATATGAATGTTCATATATATTTATCCGAGTTCTCCCCCCTGAGCAGGTGTGGGTCCCAGGTGATGCAAACACAATGGTGGAATTATTACACGGCGGGCGGGGGAGGGGGGTGGCGGGGGTAGCGAGGGTGCGGTAGGGCGGAATGGGGAGTGCGGGGGCGGCTGGGCGGCGTCTCATATCATATTCTTATGGGCAGTTAAGGAGGCAGGGCGGATTGCGTGGCTCTCCGGTGTACACTATCACGTCTTCATATCCCTGTTGATAATAATAATCTATTTCATGGACACTTACGGGAAATTTCTTTGAAGTAATCATTATTATTTTTAACCCCTTCGCCGCTAATCGCATCACGTTGTCTTTGCCCGAAACGACAAATATTTACTGCTCTACATATTTATCGCCAATCAATAACACTAACTACGCAAGACACAGGACTTTCACTGATTGAAGAAAACGATAATTTTAACTAAGTTTTTAATTGTATATTTGAAAGTTGTTTTGCTTATTGTGAAAATATAAAATTACAAACAAAAACGTTCAAGTTTTCTCAAATATTCATTTTCCCATTACTTTTCATACGGTAAATCTATGTGGTGTGTAACACATCCCCACCCTTGACATTATTATAATTAGAAATCAAGCATCATTTTTAAAGAAATTGCACTTCTTTAAGTGACGAAACCACACTAGAATTTCAAATCAAAATATTGGGAATATTTGAAGAAAGACCTGTGTGGTAGAGTAACGACTAAGGGTATTTATTATTTTTTTAAGTTGACAGCAAGTCGTAAAATAAACATACATAAAATAATATTAAAAACATTTAACTATGCCAATTATGAACTTTACACTGCTGTGTTAGAGAATGAAAGAAGTGAAACAATATATGATTTTTTTCGGTTACCTACAATATAACACGTTGAGGGGGAGAGTTGGAGGAGGGAAATAGGATAAAGATAAAGGTACAAAGGACAGGAGTACATGGGAAGGTATGTCGAGTGATCTAATTTAATTTCTTGAAGAGAATTTTCGTTGAATGTTTCGGATGGTTGAGTTAACCCTTAAATGCATGATTTATTTATTTTTCTGGAAAAAAAATATATTTTGTAGATATTTATATGGAAATATAAAGAATTTAATTTTTTTGTAATTTTTTAATGATATTTAATTAAAAAAAAAATTGTTGCAGGTTTACAACACCATGTATATAATAAAAATTAATATGAACAATTTACGTATGAAAAAAAAATAAAAAACCTAAAAAAATTTCTCAAAACTAATAAGTGTACCGGAAAAATACGAGTTATTACATATAAGTATTGTATTATTGTATCAACTTACCTAAGGAAATCAAAATAATAACAGCAAAACAAAACTGTAATTCTAACCTCCAACCAATTTTCGAGAATCTTAACTTTGTTAAAGAAAAAGTGACATTTGACATTCACGAAAGAAAAAAAAGGTGATGCCACTCGATAAAATATATTACCGTGAACTTGATAATTCTAAAACGGCATGCATTAAGTATACACCAAAGAGTTAAAGGTGGTTTGAACGGTTTGTTGCAGTTTTGCAACAGTATGCATTTAAGGGTTAAAAATGTTAATGGGGTAATATTTTAGTTAAATGAATTAGTAGATCTGCGTATTTGATGTTGCAATTATAAATTTGATGGATCGTCGTTGTTTTGCTGCGAAGGCCTCTAACATTCTGGGAATATATTGTATTCATTGGGCAGTATTTAAATAAATATTATGTATTGGAGTATTGAAGTTTTACCCGACATAAAGAGTGTCAAGTGCCATCATTGTTCTACAAAATATGAATGAATATTTTTTATCATTCGAAATATCAATTCAAAATTAAAATTGTCACCTCCCCAATTTGCACCATCCATAACACGAGAGAAATAAAAAAAATATTTTATAAATTGTACTCCCTTTTGAGTCCAAATATTTAGGTAAAATGACCATGTTAATAATAACAGTATTTTCAACACTTACAATTCCATTTTTTTTATTTACGCCAGTGGACATTCATATTATATATTTGCAGGGAAAATAATCCCCAAAATTTAAAAATTAAAAACTTTTAAAATATCATCACATTAAATAATAATTACTAGACCCCATGAATATACAAACATAACAAATAAATATGAATAGGGATGACGGGGCTATGCTGATATCCGGTAGTAGACGACTAGAGCAAAACTAAATGCAGAAAACCACATTAGGCGGATTAAAGCTTGCAAGACGGTAACACTTTTACATAAGTAAATACATACTTCACCACACGGAGAAAAATGAGAAATTCTGATTTATTGAAAATCTATTCAAATTTTTAGTCGCCCTGTTAAAAACGAGACTGTAAGCTGCTTTCTGATAAAGTGTTTTTGAATTCGTAATACTATCGGAACATGTGTTCATCCATCTGCGTTGGTCTCAATAATATATCGGGAAGAAATGAAAAATGTGAGGACTTTCATGAACACGTGTTCGGACATAGAGACAAAACATTAATATTTTCCTAGCAATTTATTCGTTAATGGGCTTAAATCCCGGTTTTAACAGGAATACGAATAATTTGCAGAGATTTTTAATAAATTAGCAATATTTTTTATCAGGAGTTTTTCTCCGTACACAATCTATGCACACAAACGCATTTGCCTTGATGATGAACACTGTAACAATGTCCAAAATATTGGCCAAAGAATGGAAAAGGACAGCACGGCATAATAACCCACAAATTAATCTCGATAATGCTTTTGGCCTCATCTCATCACCTTACATTAATTTTTCAAAATTTTGTGGATTATTTGGAATTAGGTATTGGTACGTAGCTTGGGTCCAACCGAAATAAATGTGACTATGACCATCTTATATTTTCTATTGTAACATGAAAATAGACTAGAAACGGTGGACAGTCAGGCCGCTTAGATTGTCTACGCTATAGTATCGATAGTTAGTACCTACTGTGTGTAAATCACAACAAGATCATATTATAGTTAAAAGTGTAAGTTGGTGAGTTGATATAGATGTTATATTTCCACTGGTTGCGGTTTCCATTTTGGACATAGATACATTGAGTGGAATAGTGGAGGAATATCACTGATTTGATGGAGGGTCAGGAGTGTCGATGGAGAATCGATGACGTGAAAGAGGAAGTTGAGGAAGACATGGCGTGACAAAGTGAATCCAAAATTTTACTCCGATCATGCCATAAGTGTATACAATAGAAGGGTATGTATAAGACAATGTTAAAATTGTATTGAACAAGAGTGTACATTCCAACAGAGCCGATCAATCCTCTGCCTAAGTAGTATGATGGTTAGCTAGCAAACTGTTTCATAATTTATGTCTACGTAATTTATTTTCATTATTTCATATACATAACAGGACATGATTATGAACTCATAGTGAATCAATTAAATGAAGACCTAAATAATATGTCGATATGGCTGAAGAAAAATAAACTAAAACTGAATATAAATAAAATAAAATTTAAGAAATTCGGAAAACGAGTAACACCAATAAAAACAGAAATTCAATATTCATAGATGGCGAAGATTTGAAAGAAGTGTGAGAAATTAAATCTTTGGAGGAAATACTGGACTCTAAGCTGAATTTTCCCAATACACAACAACTCACATTGAGTTTCTGAGAATTTAAAATCTGTATCACAAGTACACACATGAGACGAGGAAAGTAAAGCAAATGAGACTGAGATAAGGAAAAAAAAGTGTCAAAAGTGGTTAATGTACGGAGATATTGAGGAAAATTACTGGAGGAAATTCAGTTATAAAGATTGTATTAGGATATAGGTAATTATGTATCTATTTTAAAAATTTAATCAAAAAATTAAATTTGGATCCGATGAATGAACGATAAATTAAAAAATAGTAAATAGTGATTTTGTTAAATACACTTTGTAGGGTTAATAGGTTTATTTATACTCTGTTAAGAAAATCGCAGCCAAGATAAGTATCCATTTCGAAGATCAAGGGGAGTATCTAGAGCCAAATCGTATCGCTAAATTTGTAAATAAAATAATTCCCCAGGGGTCACACTTCTGTTTTTATTATTTGTCAATGATGTATTGTATATTTTCAATGATGTTCAAGTGTTAATGTTTGCAGACGACCTGAAATTATTCAAAGCAACCAGAAACATAAACGATTGCCATATATTATCAAATAACTTGTCAAGATTAATTATATGGTGTCGTGATAACCGCTTGCAACTTACCATAAGCAAATGCCAAATTATGAGGTTTCATCGAATAAGAATCCAATATTTTTTGATTATTCCATTAAAAAAATGTCGTTAGTATCTCTATCGGAAATTAATGAGGCATTTGATTTGACACGAAACTTAACTTTATCAAGCATATTGAAATAATAACCAATAAAGCTTTAAAAATGTTGGGATTTATTTTAAGGGTATCTAGTGATTTCAATAATGTAAATACTATAAAAACATTATATATGTCACTAGTAAGGAGTCATGTAGAATACAATTCCACGGTTTGGTCCCCAAATTATGAGGTTCATCACATGCGATTGAAAGAATCCAAAATAAATTTTTAAGATATGTAAATTTTAAAATGGGCATTCCTATAGAAAACCTAAATTACGATAACGTACTTTGTTCATTAAATTTAATAAAATTATCTGATCGCAGAATTATTTCCGATTTAACCTGTTTGTATAAAATTATTAATTCAATGTTTGATACCCCTGATTTATTATATGTAATCTCTTTTCATACTCCAAGCAGGTCGGTTACAAGACAGTACCTACCATATTATTGTAGCAATTCTATATCAACATCCCATTATCACACTCCTATGCGACGGATTCAACAGCTAGGAAACAAATACTACGATGTTGTTGATATATTTAGTACATCAATTTCAATATATAAGCATACCCTATTGAAGTTTTTTTCATCAAGTAGTGGAATATTTTAATAAATGTATTTAATTTGATTTGACTGACACATAATAATTTTGTCAACTGAAACAGAAAAAAAAATATTTTTGATTTTTTATGTTTTGTGCCTACATGCTGTGTAGATCAAGTTCAGTGATATTTTGACTTTATAGTTATTTTTCTGCAATTGTTTTAAATAGTCGTCTGCACTATTTTCGTGTATAATTGCGTAAATATTTTTTTTATATATATGTATGTAAAAGCCTTAATAGGCGTGAAATAAATAAATAAATATGTTCCCGTTGGTTTTACCTTAAGATAATAATCATTTGTTTACTATATAAACTTTTTAAACTTGTTTACAATAATTTTGGTCTGCATACCAATTTGTGAATATTCGGCATCCTGTTCATATAATGAAGGGCGACAAATACTACAATATTACACAACTACAAATCCAGTTGAAGATTGATGACATGGTACAGAAAGACGTTGCACCTCGTGACTTCGAAACTTCCGTTACCGGTAAGGACAAATTCAAGGGAGTTATACTAGGTTGCAGTTCGCCGGCTAAAGATTACGACTACCCTTCATGTACTCGTACGTATCAGAATTTGAATAAACTATACATGAACAACACCAAAAGGCTCTTCAATCTCACATCAGACTTTTCCAAATGAATAATTTAGTTTGGGATGGACGCGGGACGGTATTTTCCCAAGGCTGCCTGGTAAATGATTACCGGATCACTCAATAGGATCGGCCCGACTGATGGGACTTCCCACTTCCCGGTACTACGAGAGATAACTTAAATTTATACAAAACCCCGCGAGTACGCTGGCGGGAACACTTTCCCCACCCGGGAAATCCGCCTTTTCCATCCAAGCCTCCACCTGCACCCCAACAAACATTAAAAACAGTCACGCAACACTCATCAAAAAGTCAGAACTCACATCAAGATCTTAAAATAATTTTTATGTATTTGATTTCATATTTTTTACTCGTGGGGGTGTTTTGCTTGAATAAATTACGTTTTTTTTCGTGCACGCGTTTGAGACCGTACAGCTGGGAGATTGTAGAAAGTTTTTGGTTCACCGTGCCCCCCTCCCGCTGGGGCCGCGCCAAAAACTCTGATTAGTTGGGATCCCCGGGGAATCCCGCGCTCCTGGGTACACCCCCCGGGCTCCCCGCCTCCCAGCCCCCGAGGGGGACCCGCCGCCCCGTCGCTTGCTTGGGAATACTTCTTCATGCGCGTGTACGTGGAATGTTGCCTTTACTTGAAAGCTGTTTCAGGTTCTGCGATTGTTAAAATGGAATGGATTCCAATAAACCGATAAATAGATTCATCGAATATGTTTCTTTGTTAATATAAGTGTACGTACACAAAATAAAGTATGCATTTTGAAATAAACACTACTGAAAATTTGAACGACAAAATAATTGTACTTTTAATTCTACTCAATTTATTGTTTTCTCTGATGTTTTATACGTGTTTTTATTTATATGTTTTTTTTATTCCTGTTTTTTCAAATCGTAATTTTCAACTCACCGAAGCAAGTCGGTTATGTTATCCTTATTTGGGAATATTGGATGGACCGCTAAACAATTCGATCTTGAGAAACACTACTTACTTAATTCACATTCATACCAGTGGCGGTCGGTGACTTTTTGTAAAAGGGATGCTGGACACCAAATGTTTATACTCGTACTAACTTGATATCAAATATGCACTTAATACGCTAGCCCACGAACAAGATACAATGAGGTACCGTCTAAAATTTTCTCCATAAAACCATTAAGCTTCATAACACAATATTTCTAGGGTCCAGGATAAGTTTTTGTTCCGCAAATGGCCGAGACACAAAACTTTTTCTCATTAATGATTCAAGTATAAAACCACACAATTCGCTATTATCATTTAGAACACATTGGCGAAGTATCCAAGCTCAAAGCAAACTGTCATAGCAGCGCGCGCATACAATCCAATGGATTAGTAATAGCGTGTACGATTCTGTGCATTATACATATGAGCATTAAAGACGGTTATTGCACGTTGGATGCTGTCATTAATATCGTATAAAGTTGACGAAGATATTGACTTGGGGGTCTCAGTGCGCATGCGCGGAAAGAACATACGTTCTAGCATTTTTGGATACGGTTAACAGATCGCTTCCACACCGCAGTGTGTTTTACGCATTTCACAGTATTTGAGAATGTATGTGATACTTCTTTTACTATTCCAATTCGCGTCATGTATTTTCCTTAGACGTTTTCTTGGTTCATTCGCCCAAACCATCCAAGCGTCCGGTTCTCAGTATTTATCATACGATCATACAGCATTTATTCTACTTTGATCCTTCCTAGCAGTCCACGAAGGAGTGCTGATTTCTATCAGCACTGCTGACCTATCAGCAAAGACTGCTAGCTTCGCTTCTATGTACAAATTTTTAATGGTTTTTAATCTTCATTAATGCAGTTTCCAGAAATCAAATGATTCATCATATTAATTAATATTCATGTAAAAAAAATTCTCTAATTTTATAGATTTTTTTATGAAGTTTTCCTATCGCAGATCTTTCATGGTGGATCATCTGCTAGCCCCCTGTTAATTCTACAAACAAAACTATTAAAACACCCAACTGTTTGGGCAGGCTCGCCATGAGAGAGGGGGGAGGGGATGGGGAGTGAGAAAAAGAGAAGGCGGGGGCTGATCAGCCATTTCATTAAAGCCCAATCAGATATCGGTTCACTTCATTGCAATGACAATACTCAAACTGTATCTTGCGTAGTATAATAATTATTTAGTGATTTCCATTATCGCAACCTCAACGACAATACATAATTTCTTGTCTTGTCTTTAAGAAATAGGAACATTCCCGATATACCTTCGATAAACCAATATTATAACTAACTAACTAACTAACCACCACGCCGTTTCCCCGCAGGGGTAGGCAGAGAGGACGGACCGCCAAACAACTCGGTCTTGGCACACACTCCTTGCCTCATTCACATTCATACATCGTCTCATACATACTCTTCTATTGTTCTGACTCTTGACATGGCCCGACTCAAGTATCTGATTCACTTGGTCGTGCCATGTCTTCCTCGGGCGTCCCCGACTTCTGCTATCATTCACATTTGCATCGTATATACTCCTTACACTCCTTTCTTCGCTCATTCGCTCTACATGCCCAAACCATCTAAGCGTCCCTTTCTTGATCTTACTCACTACGCTTACATCAGCATTGCACTCTTTGCGGATATCCACATTCCTCACACGATCATACATGGTTTTACCACACATACGCCTCAGGGATCTCATTTCAACAGCTTTCAATCTACTTTCATCCTTTCTTTGCCAGTTCCATGCCTCACTTCCATACATCAGGGTAGGTACCAGCACTCCATTGTGGACTGCTAACTTCGCTTCTTTGGACATTTTTTTGTTAGCGCCAACTGCGTTCAGTCCTCCATTAATGGAGTAAAATAATAACAATATTAACCAATATTATATATGTCAAATTTGTGTTCCAACGTAAATCGGACGATTGTAATTCCAAATTATGAACATCAAAATGCTTTTTTATCATGTTATTTTTATTTCACATTTATAGTTTTAATTATCACTTGCTCATTTAACTTGCAAATAATTGCCAAAGGGTCCTCTAAAATCATTTAATGCATTTTTAACGGCCTTTATTTTATAATTAAAAACATAAATAGAATTTTTTTGATTTTGATCATTTTGGTGAGTTATTTTGGCCTTAAATCCTTATTTAGGTTCAATAGAGAATTCTCGAAAAATCAGTTTTGAAAATAATTTAAGTGTTAAAATTGCAACTTGAGTATGCAATATGTAAAAAATAATTTGAGTTCTTTTATCAGATTTCACGCAAGACTTACGCACATCACAGATAACTGAAATTAGCATGTTTAATATTAATTTTCGAAAAACCTCACAAAACATGGATTCCCCTGGTTGAACAACCGACGTCACATACACCCAACTTTTATAAACAGAATGTATCCAGGGTTGGCACACATTCAGTTCTTGCTCACACTCAGGCGTGACTTTCAGGCGCTTTCAGGAAAGGTGGCGTCCTTTTCAACTCCCTGTAATGCCAGCTAATATTTTAAATACGGCCACAAAAGTATGATCACATTCTCTGGAGGTTTGGCCGTATTGTGTTTGTAATATTGCCTATGATAGATAGTACGGTACACTTTTTTTTTAAATTTCAGATTGAAAATTCAGCGACGGTATTCCTTGGTGATGCTCTTTACTTGTATGTTCGTGGCGGGTTTATTATTAATATTTGTAAAAGATGGCTGAAAAGGGTATGTTAGGCACGGAAACGTTTATTAGTAATCGTAGTTCTGCTTAAAATTCAACATATATTATGAAAATCTAACTGAGGTGCTGACACTTTCGATAATACATTTTTGTGTCAATGTAACTTTTATTTTGGTATTCCATAATGACGAAGGTAAAAAGGGGCATTTGAAATTTGAATGAAGCTCATCGAAACGATTTCCTTAATAAGAACATATTTAAATGTGTGGTGATCCTCTCTCATCGGAGGATGACTATCATCAGAATTTTCGTCACTCTTCAGAACGAAGACCGCGATAACTGCAGTATCTGCACTGTAGTAAATTTTGAAGGCTTGAGATTTTTTTTAGTGAATACCGCACAAGAGTCCCAACTGTTTCCAACCGTCTGGAGCTAGGGAGACTATATCATTCTCAATTGGGATCTGTTGTGTGAAAGTTGTAAATCTGGCCATCACACGTGGCTAAAACCATTTTAAGCAACGTGGTTGTATCGAACATGAAAACACGAATTTATTGCATTTAATATTATAAAATTTACAAGTTGAAAAATGCACCATAATAATCGGTTACTAGGCGAATCGAGCCGGAGAAAAATCAAAATATTGACAAACCAGTCGCTTTGCGAAATTATTATTCTCACCTAAAAACACCTGCGTCTAAAACGCAAACAAGTTGTGGTAAAGATAATGACGTCACAAGAGGGCTTGCTAGAGAAATTATAAATAGCTAAAAACACTACAATATTCGTGAGTCAAATTTAAAAAATTAACAGGAGTGGACGGAACACCTCCAGTTAAAACGCGATCTGTTAATTATAATTATAAATTCCTGAGTGTTAACTGAAATCTGTAGTCGCTTCTGTTCCTCCATCACGGCACAATCATTTTAAAGATTACAACTATTTCTAACGAGCTGTTTACGGCCGGCACTCTATCAGCTGAGCCAGACGCATCTGTCATCATTACAATAATGGGGCGTCTCCGTGTGCCGGCTCTTATAATCAAACGACTGAACTGCCCACTGCCGGTGATAACCTAGAGGCTGGCCAATCCCTGCTGCATTGATGCTGACAACCTAGAGGCTGATGAATTCCTCCTGGCTACCGACTGAACCAGCCACAGATGCTTACAACCTAAAAGTTGACGATTCCTGCTGGCTACCGACTGAACTGCCCACTACCGGTGATCACCTAGAGGCTGGGCAATTCTTCCTGGCTACCGACTAAATTAGCCATTGATGCTGAAAACCTAGAAGCCGGCCAATTCTTCCTGGCTACCAACTGAATTAGCCATTGATGCTGAAACCCTAGAAGCTGGCCAATTCTTCCTGGCTACCAACTGAATTGGCCATTGATGCTGAAAACCTAGAAGCCGGCCAATTCTTCCTGGCTACCGACTAAATTAGCCATTGATGCTGAAAACCTAGAAGCCGGCCAATTCTTCCTGGCTACCAACTGAATTAGCCATTGATGCTGACAACCTAGAAGCTGGCCGATTTCTGCTGGCTACCAATTGAACTGGCCACTGCTGCAGCAGTCGCCCACGCCATTTACTGTATCGTATGGCGCGATGATGCACAATGTGCTCCAATCTGAAATTATGGCTGGAAGGATTCCGGTGTATCAGTTTTCTATCTGTGTTTTAAATCCCAGTTGTATTGAAATACATATAACTATTTCTTGTGAATTGGGCTGGCTGTAAAAAATAGGAAGTACCTATAAGCTACACTAATTAAAATGTGAATTTTGATTCGAATCGTCTTTCTTTTATGATGGTTTGGATAGAACACCTCACGGTGTTTTACTTAAATCATTACCCAGGTGGTGGACTGATGTGTGCCGGTGCTTATTATTTACAGTCTTTTCTTGTGCAGGCAAACACGTCCCGTAAAGTGGTGGTTTTTCAACAGGGCGATACTGAAAGTATCTATCACTCCGAAACGTGCCGCAAATATTATTTAAATTAACAATTTTTGTGAAATTACACAAATAAATCAATACAAATTACTTGCCAAATTTGAACCAGCGACCTCCGGATTCGAAGCAGATCGTAACCACTTAACTACAAAGGTCGTCAAAGAAACTGCGTCTTCTCCTACCACGTCTATCAATCTTCAAAATTATCCAATAGCTAACCATTTTTCCATATTATTCAGTTTAGCAACATACAATAATATATCTGTGTACTAAAAAATCTTTTTATTTAAATTCGTAATGAAGTGATCACTTGAAGGACCCATTTTTGTGAAACTGAGGTACGAACAAAGAAAAATATTAAAATATGCCTTTAATAGATATTAATATGATTTGTGAATAGAATTTCAACTTACCTTTACGTGCATTATATTATGATAAACAAAAGCTATTAAGGCCTCAACATACCAAATACATCTTTATCCGATTAGCCACGAGATAAAATATGGGCGCCCAAATTTCCCTGAATATTTCACGAAACAAAGTTATTACAAAAATGAAAGAAGATCGTGTGAGCTCTCTCACACACACATTAAAGGTTTTGTTTGTAAAATTTTCCCACAGGACCTCTGGCTTTCCGCAGTGGCGGCGGGGAGGGTGAAGGAGACGAGAGAGAGGTAAGGGTGGGGGAAAGGTGGCGCGGGTAGTGTTGGGAATATTGCGTTGCCATGGCGACCGGCGGGGGCGAGGTCCCAGGGGCCCTCTGCGATGTGATTAATGCGGCGCCCCCGCGGGACGCCTGCCCCTTCTATCCCGCCCGGCCCCCGCGCCGGGGGCCCCCTTCGCGTATAACGTATCCAGGGCACGGCCGTGATTCCGTCGAGGAAATATGCCGAGAACAACATGGAAAACATGGACGTGACCTACACGGATAATTGGCCGCAGATACGGTACACATACCTTCGCATCACCTGGCGTGGACCTCACTTAATGTACCAGCGAACATATTCTAGAAAGGAAAGAATTTAACACCGCTTTGTATTTTTAGTGACGTGCTGTGCCATTTAAAATAAAGACAATCAGCTTCTTACCACAGAAGTACATACATACTAAATAGGTATTAATAAAATCGTTGATGATCTGTCTCAGCTGATGATCCAAGACCTGATTCAAATTGAAAATAATTGGTTTTCTGTCTAATGGTCAGTGGAAGTGCATTGTGTAGCTTTTTTGCAAAGTGTGCAAAATGAATTTTACCTAAAGTTGTTTCAGCGAATGGGAGAAGAGATTATACAGTGGGGAGTTTGAGATAACAATGCGAATGAATTACTGGATATGCGTGTTTGTATGATCTTACAAAGTTGTTTTGGTACAATGTTACCAGACAACCTCAGAAAGCAATCTCACAAAAACACAAGCAACCTAACGAGGACCTGTTAATAAGTATAAAGCGATTTAAAAAATATATTTACCTACCTCTATGCATGGTTCTTTAATATGTGATGCATGGTAATCGTGAAGGTAATATTAGCTTTGAAAATAAACTTATAATAATAGTTCTTTTCCCATCACGTTGCTTGCCAAACTGAGGACTGGAACTTAGAGAAACTTATATTAACTGGTAAAGTGTTTGACAGCAGAAGCAGAGGAAGGTCACCAATGCGCTGGGGTGACCATGTATCACTTCTTTATTTTAGAAGGTATACAGGCGTAGTACGTGCAATAAGCTCCGTAAGTGAAAATAGTAACACATAAACGTTTTTTTTTCTCTCTTGCGTTCATTAAGCGAGAAAAAATTCCGTTTATTTGATTATGTAATGTCCACAATAACTGTTAAATTGTGCCAAGATCCTGGTAGCTTGCGACAATTGTCACTTTTGATATTGACTGATTTCTATTGGTCCCCAGAATAATTTTATTTTCACTTTGTCAGGTTATTACTTGGATCCTAGATTGATGACGACTTAAGCCTTTTTGAAAATGAAGAAATGCATCAAATAATATTGTATCTTTGCAATCTTTAAATCCTAGTGAGTTTGCAAAAAGCTTCTCGAAAATTTCAAAACTTTTCGCTGATTGAAAAAAGATTTTCTTAAAAGAAAATGTTATATAATTTACTATTCAATTGTTTAATAATGTAAAGGGATGTTGGAACTCGGATAAAACTAGGTAGGTACTAGTAATAGATATATTTCACGAGTTACCCGTATTACACGAATTTAAATACACCTCCCCAATTGAGTGTTATTAGCGGCCAGCGTGGTTACCACCGACAATTTGTATCGTTTAATTTGTTTCATCCCGTTACACGAACAGGGGCAAAAATCCCAAACACGGGAGTAGGTACCTTTCTAGCCATTTTATTGCTTTATTTCCATGGCAACATTTATCTAGTGTTGTAGCTCCATTGTGTTGTTCTCACACATTTCCACAGAACCATAGAGAAATAACAAAAGCATAGAGAATATAGCTAGATGTGTTATTTTGTAATCAAACGCTTTGTACGAATGAAGGTTGATGGGACTTTCAGATGTTCTTCGTAGGTACTACAAGTTCCTTGAGTTATGAACTACTGGTAATTGAGGTAAAACAATGAAGGTTTATTATATTTAATATGTGTATCTGACCGAACACGTTTAGGTGATAATAAATTATGTCATTCTGTGTGTTTCATGATAATATTATAAAATCGTGAAGTCTTAATTTTAAATAAGCTAAATTATATATTATAAAATGAGCGTTTCTCTCTATTTATTTACACACTAGTGTTGACCCGTGAATATCACAAGATAGTCTGAATTCTTGACAAATCTTTGCTAATTTTCAAAATAAAAGTTAAAATATTTTTTTTATAAATGATTTATTATAGGTAGGATTTTTATTGTTTGTTTGAATTCTTCACACAATCAGTTCAAATTTTGATAACTAATAACACTTAACACCTAAGATCAAAGTAAATTCGAGTTCATTGAACCAGAGGTACACAGACAGAAATACAACCGATATCAGTATTCTTCAATGATGGTAACTTAATGACTAAAATAAAACATTTTAACATGTTAACGACTGATTGTATTAAACATTATACCCATTACTGATAAATGTGTTTCAAATTTTACGCAACTGATAAACAGGAATTTACCATAAGTTAATGGTTGTTGATCAGTTGTGTAAAACTTAAAACATGTTTATTAGTAAGGCCCACGATGTCGGTGACTTAAAGCACACATATTTAAGTACAATTTTAAAAAAACGAACAATACGTGTTTTGTGAAGCTTACTCACTGTAAAGCTAACCTAATGATTACTCATTTTGTAAATAGATAGGAAATAGAAAATAGGAAATTTACATGACATATAATAATCTAAAATTGATAAAAAGTGGATATTCACATTAATTATGTTGCTTTACATCTTATGAGTAACCTGGTTAGTTAATTTCTCAAATTGCAATAACACATCTGTGCGATAGGCCATCGATATGGAACAAACGACGTTAAGCACTTTCTAATCTGTTGAATGTTGAGTGAAAACATATTTTAACCAGATTACCAATATTTAAGTTAATATTAATATTAAGTTTCTTAATAAATTAGCAATACCTACTCATTTTTCTCTGTGCATGTCACCACATGATAAGAGAAATATTAGTTTGCTCAAATTTTTGCGGGCTGTGCTTAAGTAGACAGTTTATCTCTCGAGGTTCGGTTAGAAACGGGATTGCAGGCCGTTTCAAGATAAACTTTTAGTTAATTCCTAATCTATCGGAGCAAGTATTCGTGTACCTGCATTTGCCTTGATAATATACTCGTATTATGAAGAAATAAGAAAATATTAGTATTTTTATAAAATAGAAAATGTTTGTTACTTTTAGGCCTTGCATTATAATAATGAGTTTTCTTCGTTTGTCAATTTTTTTGCCACATTTCGTACAGCACCATGCGTTCTAATGCGGATAAATTGGACTTGTGGGCAGGGTGAAAATGCAAGTATGATTTATTTGGAACGCAGTTTGATTTCTTTCCCAAAAGTGGAGCTTATTTTATCCGCTTCTGAAAAAACAACATGGTGTAGACCAAGGCTGCCCAACCTTTTTAACAGTTGGGCCAAATTGACGATTTTGAATCACTGGCGGGCCACTGAATACCTGACGGTTCCTATTTCCATGGGGGGGGGGTTGTTAGAGAATTTCTATAAAACATAATTCCCCACAAAAAAATTTAAAATGAGTGCTCCCACAAAATATTTGAAATCCATGGGGGGGGGGTTGTTACGGAACTTCGCTGAGAAAAAATTCCGCGCACCCAAAAACATCATATGTGATTCCCCACAACAATTTTTCGAATTCCATGAAGGGGGGGGGGGAGTGGCTACAAGATTCATTTCGGACGCAGAAAATATTATATCAAAAACCGGTGTATTTTTGTTTAAAAAGTACGTTCAAGAGGTTAGAATTTTTCGTCGCTGATTCTTGTTCTGAGTAGCCTAAATAGCGATAAATCGCCTTCGTTGGCAACACTGGTGACCGCGCGCAAGCTGCATTGTTTGTTTTACCGCGGGCCCGCGACACTTTTTCAAATTGGTTTTTTGAAAATGGTTCACGCGGGCCACTTATAATTCGTTCGCGGGCCACATTGTGGCCCGCGGGCCTGGGGTTGGGCAGCCTTGGTGTAGACCAAGCCTTTTAATTTTAATTTTAGTTTTAAGTTGCCAAATATGTAAATACTCGTGTATATGTCGTTAAGATAGTAGTTATAGGCCTTAGTCGTAAGTCACTAGATATAAGTCTTAGAGATAAGTCAGTAGTTCTAGTATTAAATATTTAAGAAATATATTTGTACAGCGCCCTTGAGGTGATTTCTCACGAAAACGGCGCTATATAAATTAGCCAAATATTATTATTATTATTTACGTTTCTTACCGAAATAGGGATATTACATAGTATATACATATAGAATGTAATTAAAGCACCCACAATTTTTTTTTGTAATTTAAAGCATCTTGAATATAAAACTTTATAACCTTCAATATTCGTTTTTAGACGGAAAACGTATTAGTTAAAGGCTTCGCTTTCAGTATAACAGCGTACACCGCATGATGTTTGGTCTTCCCAGATAATGTAGTGCTTCCAGAGGGGTAAGAGTCAGGATAAAGGGATAGGATACACAGCACTGGAAATCTCCTCCTAAATTCCAACACCGACGAACACTGAAGAAATCTACTGGCCCCATCAATCTCAAAATCTACAGACCATTAAAGGTAAACGCGACGCTCGTTACATTCTACGTGTTCATAGATGGCTTTAATTAATTATTTTTTTAATAAAATACGTTTTTGCAAGGTATCGCTTTG
The DNA here is from genome assembly GCF_061612785.1 of Hesperophylax consimilis. NCBI lineage: Eukaryota > Metazoa > Arthropoda > Insecta > Trichoptera > Limnephilidae > Hesperophylax > Hesperophylax consimilis. Next base: position 24,714,813 of record NC_142838.1, read on the forward strand.
CAATTATAATAAAATTATTTGTTTGCGCCCGTACATACGCAATATGAATATGTATAAAATAGTTTTGTTCGTTTAAAAAATCAAATTTTTTGTGAAAGGCATACAAATACAATATTGTGCCGACGCTTAAATCCAACATCACGTAGATTATAAGGTTCGTTATAATCAACGATAAAGCATTCATAGATGGCGTTCAAAAAATGTTAAGTACATACGGAATATGAGCATGAATAAATAGTTTTTTTCTCTATAAAAACTCAATTCTTACAAATACAATATTGTATTGGTGATTCAATCCAGTATTGTATTTGCATGATTTTCTTGATGTGATTGAATTTTTACACGGACACAATTATTTATTCATAATCATAATGCGTATGTAAGGGCGCAAAACAAATAATTTGTCTTAGTATTTTAAAGCACTTGCAACTTGTGAAAATTTATTTTAATAAAATGATTAAATTAACGACATCTATGAACACGTAGATTATAATGAACCTGGCGTTTAACCTAAACGTCTTTTTTGTAAATTTTTTTTTTTTTTGTATTGTATTTTTCATCTGTTTGTATACACTTATGGGATGTGTGAGATCCCATTAAACTCCCCACACTCCGGAAAAAAATAATAATCAAAATTATAATTATTAATAACATGTTTAAATCGGTAACCGGATAAATCATCACAATGATAATTCATCACATCTTTAAAATAAAGTCATGGAAAGTGATGAAACAAAAACTTTATTAACTGGGTTATGTAAGTTAGGTTAGGTTAGGTTAGGTTAGGTTAGGTTAAGTTAATTTTTTTATCGTTCTAAAGACTTTATATCACTTTTTAAAAGTGTGTTGAATTGTCACTGTGTTGAGTTATCATTGAACCGTTTTAATCGATTAAGGAAAACATGTCACTAATACAGCTTTAAAAAAAATAAACAGTACGTCACTATAAATTGGGTAGCGCTAGTTACCCAGGCTCTTTTATAACAGTAACATGTCTTGTAAGGTGTTATAAAAACTAAAGACTAAAATACAAAAGTAGGTGTGTTCAGAGCTATTATTTACTACGAACGGTTAAATTCGCGGAGGTGAATGTAGAATTTCTGTGCGAAAAAACTTTAAAATGCCTTATTCAAAGAGGTTAACTTAAGGGTGTGAGCATATAGCACATGTGCGAGCACAGTTCTTGTAATATTAAAAAATGTTATTCAGAGCTCCTCGCGCGGTGTGCGTCTCCGCTTAGCCGGTAATAACACCTCCGGCATGGATACCTGCGCGGAGGTAGGGGACCCTAGGGGGCACTATGCTCAAGGCGGCAGAAAATTAACGGGGCCCCCAGGGAAATCTAGCTCCTCTCTGTCTTAGCGGCGGAATCTCGGGGGAAATATTTAATATCTCTCCTCTTCCCCGCGCCAAGAGATGGCGCACACTGTCTGCGCGAGCGCTCAAGCGCACAGCGCGCTCTGCCGGGGAAAGGTGAAACTATCGAAGTACAGGTAAATTCAAGTCGTTCAGCGATTATTTTAGTTCACATGTTGATATTATTAATATAGGTACATAATATATATTATTCTAAACTGACTGATAAATGATATTCAGTCTACTAAAAAAACTTTAAGGCACATATATTATAAGTGCTTTTTCGACAAAGTTTGTTTATGTTTTTATACTTTCCATCCCGTTACTTCCACATTTAATTTCTTAATTTTCACCAATGTAAGATTACTAGAAGTCAGGATTTGTTCATTCAATTTCAGAGCAGAAATCCTAGGTCTAAATACCATAATTTGTACTTCTCGTTGCTCAGAAAACTAAAAGAGGGTTGGTTACATTAAAAAAAACTCCACAACAGTAATACAATTGTTTATAATTTGTATAAAATATTCCTATGTTAAAGCCCCAAAAAGGATGTTTAATGAAAAAAACTTTGTCACGGAATGGAATTCTAATATTCGAATAATGTAGGTATTCTATGCCAGAATAGTGTTAATCGTGTTTATTTTTCAATGTTGGTCGAAATTTACGTAAAAACTGTACATCTTCAAAAAATATGTGGTGAGAGCTATTTAAGAAACAACCAAATTAATCTTAAACACTTATTCATAGGATTTAGAAATGGGACAGAAACGGAGTGTCTTATAATCTAAACAATTAATAAAAAAAAAAGTGGGTGTGTCAAGCCTACGCAAGACAGAAGTGAAACTTCTAGTTTCAGCTGATGCTTGGCGTGGCGCAGTTCGCTGGTGTCTGAGAGAGAGGAAAGAAGAGAAGAGAGAGAACGTTCGTGAGCGGCTCCCCCACCTCAACAAGGTTTCACTTCAAAAATGCCACAGCCGAGAATCGAACCTCGCTTAACTGATTGAAAGCCAACCACGCTGAGCACCAACTGTAAGCAAAGCCGCATAAATTGATTATATTATGTAGGTTCTGAAAATATGAGAGCTTGTTATGTTTTATAATGTTACCTACATCACACCCAAAATATAATATATTTTTAAAAATAATGTACAATGTACAGAAATAGAATCCCACACAAGATCGCGTAGTGCGCTCTAGCGAACGGATATTTTATCAGAGGGAGATAGTTTTAATTTTTTTTTCTGTAAATTATTACATATTATCAAAATAAATAAATTAATTAAATAAATGTAATACAATTATCATAATATACGGATTAGATAATAATTTTAATCCAACACAATAACGCAAAGCGCGCTCTAGCGGAGTAATGTTTTATCACAGTGAGATAAGTGTTTTTATTATTTTGCAATATTATTTTCTTTTAAAAAATGTTCTGACCTACTAAAAAATAAGATATTGAATGAAAAAGGCGTTAAAAACAAAAAAATAATGTGCGATGGCCGAGAATCGAACTCGGATCAACTGCTTGGAAGGCAACTATGCTGACCATTACACCACCAACGCCAGTTGTCGGGATGAGCTAAGAAGCATTTATATGTTACTTCAAAACTTTGACTAGATCAAATGAACTTTAATCGGTGGTGGGGGTACCCGCATTTTCGTTTCGGTCATGAGTCGGTTTTACTCCGGTCCTCGAAATTGCATGACGCGCGTAAAGAAGTTTCACTTCAAAAATATTAACTGGTTCGACAGCGGTATTCAATAAACTAAATAAATTAAGGTAAAAGTTTTTCACGTTTAAAATGTTTAATTGTCCAACAATTTATAATACGTAATGATGAAAAAGGCATTCAAATCGTGGGACGTGACAAAAACTCAATGTGCAAACTTTGACAAAAATGCCTATAATATAGAAAGGACATGGGGGCAGTATTAGTAGTTTGTGACATGCGTCAAAAGATAGTTGCTAAACTGTCCGTAAGTGACGTTAAACATTTCGATGATCAATGAAGCATCGTCAAGTCGTTCTGTTGACTGGCGTGTTCCTGTTGTGAAAATGATTCTGTTAAAAAGGTGATAGCATGCCAATTTCCTGATAAAATATTAATTATTCAGAATAAATCGAGTACAATTATTTATATTCCTAATAAATATCATGACAGAATGCGACAATATCAGTATGTCAATATCAATATCAGTATTTGCATGAACACGTGTTCCGCCATCCTCACATTTGCATTTAACTGATATTTTATTAGGAACTCTGTTAATTCATTCGTTAAAGGCCTGCAGTCCCAATCTCAACCGGAAAACGAGTAATTTGAACAGACTTTTAGTAAATGAAAAGAATTTATATCAGTAAGTTTTCTCCGTGTAGGCAAAAGTTAAATTTTGATAATGTTTATATTAAATTAAATTTTTTTTTTACAATTTTTTAATGAAACGAATTAATATTTTATTTAAAATTATTATTGGTCACAAGAACTCTTATGCCTGATAAGGGAGCCACGGTTCTTACTTTGGTTGCATATTGAAATTCGTTTTGTATAAAATATATTTATAGTTTTTTTAAGGAAGGCAAATTTCAAAGTTTTTTATGACTTAAATATAATGGTTTAGCATTTGAAGTAGTTTTAAAATTAGGCGAGTAAATTGATTTCCATTTCCCTTGAGATTTTATTATTTTCTTTCAAAAATATTTCTTTACATATCTTTAAAATATAAGCTTGCTTGAATACGTCTTAACTAACCATAAACGATCATTGATATTTAAAAAAAATGGTAGAATGGTTTAAATTAAAATTTTCACAAATTACATGCATGAAAAGTTTCAGATTTATGAGATTTGCACAAATTTATCGAACTTTGTTCAAGGGTACGCATTTCGAAAGATAATATGATGATGATTATAATCTTGTTTCGTGCTGCGTATAAATAGGAGAAAAAATGCGCGAGCCGAATCACGAATTATGGGAAAGGAACGAAGCCTTCTGTGCCGCTATCTGTCGTTGAATTTTGTCATGAAAAAGGTACAAAATACACCATTACTCTGTTTGAATTAAAGCAATAAATTAACAATGAATATTTTTATTATTTTAGCATGATATACTAGGTACTCAGGAAATAGACCCAACATTACTTTAGCATGATGTAGGTAATTAGGAAATAGATACAACATTATATTAGCATGATATAATAGGTACTCAGGAAATAGATACAACATTACTTTAGCATGTTATAATTGGTACTCAGGAAATAGATACAACATTACTTATAATAGGTACTCAGGAAATAGATACAAAATTACTTTAGCATGTTATAATAGGTACTCGGGAAATAGATACACCATTACTTTAGCATGTTATAAAAGGTACTCAGGAAATAGATACAACATTTTTTTTAATTGCCGGCAACCCGGGCATTTATTGTAATAACATGATCAATATTACAAACATGAAAGTAACCCGCCTCACTAGAAGATTTCTGTTCTGAGGCGGGATATAAATTAAATTGGTTACTTTAGCATGTTATAATTAGAGTTTGAAGAGCTCGGTTAATTTGCGAATTAGATGCAGCATTTGTTTTATAATTAAGCGTGTGGAACAGCACAGTATGTCGTGTACGTCTCAAAGGTATGTTAAAATTAATAAGGGACAGAAGAACACGAGACATAAAAATGTAATTTTTTAAAACTAAATAAAAAGATACACAAATGAAACTTCCGAAACCCTCAGAGAATAAGAAATTCCTTTATTCGTTGTTTTATGATCATCGTTTATTTGTAAATCTTTCTTCCATGAAACTATACACTATTTTGTTAGACATTGATTTTTACAATATGTGAGTTTTGATCTATTTATATCGCAATGGAATTATTTCTAGACGTGAACGAAGAATTACAGTTCCAAATTCAGTAAATAGTTAATCACCCCCGCGACGGCTAACATCCGCCGCACCCCTCGTGGCGTGCACAAAAGGCGCCGATAATTGGAATGTATTTCTAATTAGAATATTTCCTACAGCCTTAACTACAGCCTCCACCCATCACCCCTCACCCCCTTGACACCATCTCCCACATACCCCGGATGTCTAAATGTCTGGAGATATGTTTAGATGTTCCGAATCGCGAATCCTTATCCAGGGAGGAGGGAAGGAATGCTGTACCCGAATCGCAGAATCTGAATAATTAAGAGTAGCTTTCAAACAAGTATGGCCGCTTTCACCGATCAAAACTAGATTGAGTTTGAAAAATGCTTTTATTCGACAGACAGGCGTATATATTTCTGATGGTAATCTTCCTCATAAATAATGATGCATTGAAAGTGGGGTCGCAAAGGACCTCTCAGCGGCATGACCATGTCGAAGCATTACTCAACATTTAAAAAAAGCATTCGCTAAATGCTAAATGATAATACTAAAATACACAGACGAAGTAAAATTTTACTTATACTGCTACACTTTTTTTAAGATTGTGCCACAGAGATTGTACGTTTCTGCCAAGTTTTGACTGAGTGGCTTTTCAGTTTGGTTGGTGAAACCGGGGGTAAGTGTTTTTCACACGATCTTTTAAGATCGACAACATAAAATTCTATTATACGGTTTATCTGCCGAAGGATCAGTAGAATATTATAATAAACTTTATTTTTACATCCTACTATTTATCATTGTAGAAATTATTATTTTTTTCTATTTAGATCCGGCAATAACGTGAAGAAATTATTTCAAATTGTATTCTATTTAATTTTATGTAATGCCTATTCATTATGAGTGAAAAAATGTATACTAACAATACCTGTATGCGGACATTGGAGGGTCAACAGTCATTCACAATAATTAAATGTAACTTTCATAAATTAACACAAAATTATAATCCTTACGTGTACGACGAAGAAGATAAACAAGCTTTTTATCCCTCTTCAATATACAAATTATTATAATTTTTTTTTTATTCAATATTATTAATTTTAAAATACTAAGATATAAATATAACGACATATTACAACATAGAAAATAGAGATATAATAATCATATTATAAGTGGTTATAATACAAAGATATCAAATATATAGGTATATAGATAAAACAGTTGCAACATACACATAGGCATATAACATACCTATAAGCGTATACATAGGTCTCAAATAAATCGTTTTTTGGTTTAAAAGCAAGACAAACATTTCTTTGGTTACGAATAACTTGATAATATTTGAAAATTTATCAACACAGTAAACGAAAAATGTTGCTTGTGTTGTGATGAGGGACTTAGTCAACCGAGAAATCGGGTGTTTTCACAAACAACGAATACCGTTAAATGAGTGGAAGATTTAAGGTTTATTTTTCTGGTTATGATTATCGTGTTAATAATATGTAATTTTAATATTTTCACCATTATTATTCATTTAAAAAACGACTTAAAACCGTACATTCCGAAGTGGTTCCAACTGGTTACAACGTCATTATGACATAGAAACCGCCAATGTTTGGTAAGACGGCTATTACCAATGTCTGCCCATAAATGCCGCCGATTTCACAAATAAAAATAAACGTTTTGGCGGCAAATCGAAAATGACACATTTAAATAGTTATAGAAATTTTATTCTTCAACATTGAAATACCGCCATTGTTGTAATTTTCTTCTTATTTTCTCGATACTACATATTACCATGTTGAACTCACGACGTCGTGGTTGTACCACACTCATGTCAACTCAGCCACTGACCAATATACTATATATTATTTTGAATGAGTAAATTGTGAAATAACACAAATTAATCAAATAAAATTTAATTGCGCACTCCGGGATTGGAACCTGCGACATCCAGATTGCTAATCGAGAACATTACCCCTCGACCACGAAGGCCATCAAATAGCCTATTGAAAAAGATAATTTGAAGTCGAATAACTTTGTGTTTTACACTTTTGCTATGATACACGATAAGTGTTATTCACGATAAGCAGTTTTCAGTTCCTTGAGAATCCCTCCACATTGACAGTACGAGTATGTACAAAGTACAAGTTTTCTCAAAGTCTGAAACTAGTCCTCACAAATAATTTACATTCCGCGAAATGTCTCCGAAGATGGTCGGAATGTTTCAGACAAGAATGCAGCCTTAACACTGGAGCGCAAGTATTGTCATAGTGTCAGAGTTGCTATAAATATCTTCACAGCTATGGGGCAATGGAATCTGCGAGGAATGCCACTGGAAGAAGGGACCTGGACCCCATTAGAAAGTACAATGTATCGGTCGGCAAGTATTTGAATCCAAAGGCTATTTGCAGGGTAGTTAAATTTATCCTCAAATATGTATGTACTTCCCATACAATGTTGGTATGTAATGAAATTAGATCATCATTACGTAAAACTGACTGTGGTTGATAGACACATATTCTACACGGAGAAAACTGAGTATTGCTGATTTATTAAAATGCTCCTAAAAAGAGTTTTAGTACATTTATAATATATCAAAAAAAAATCGTGCATCTGCGTTTGTCCTGAATCAATTTGGGAGGAGGAAATAGGTATCGCGGCCTAAGAACCATTTATTGGATAGCGAAAACCCCTGCCATAGGTCACCCCAAGTGGTCCCCTTCGTTGGGTGACTTAGCAGGTGGGGGCAGGGTTCATGGGGTGCGGTTTGTCCAGGTCTTGGCTGTATATGCATTTGACCGCCTACTGCGTGGCGTTTCGGATCGATAGGGACTGGTTGAGGGAAACCATTTGATCTCTCCAGCCGGACTCTCTCTCGACCCATCGTCTTGCACCGCAGTGGGAGGGTTTATACAATAGTTTACCTTAAGAATCCTAATTTTTAAAAACAACACAGCTTCACAAAAAGCTTTCGAATCCAACATGATAATATTATCGGCAACATTCGGCCCCTGCAACCTACTATATTTCCCCAGGAAAAATACTCGTACCATTAGGTACATCCCTGGTCACAGGAAAACTAAAAGTTTAGATATTTCGCTCCCCCACGATTTGTGTAATTTACACCAATACGTCACTTTACTGTCTAGATGAATACGACTGCGACACGAAATTAAGCAAGAATCTCAACCACGTCTTCCGTAGCATCCCAGACTTGTGAAGACTGAAGATATTCCCGACGTTTTGCAGCGTATCGGTGTTTCGGGCAAGGAGTCGGAAGCAGAGACAGCCGGCAGCAAGTTGACAGTTCATTACACGGATTGGTGCCGTGAATTACTTATAATGGACCGACAACTATCCAACTACAATGACTGTGATACCTGGACGGGTTTAGAAGGAAGCTGAATAAGCCACACATACAATGTGATCAGAAACTTTGAATTAAAATTTTATTATTTTATTAATTGCTTACTATAAGTATAATTTGACATTTTACAAAGATATACGAGTAGATATAAAAAATTCAATATAAGATATCTTGTACTGAGGCGAACTAAGTTTTGGATAGATGGTTTTCAGTAGCTTTTCCAGGTTTGAGGAGGGTATTTTTAGTAACTTCTATGAAAGCTTTATAAAATACAGCTTTTTTCTGATAATTCCTTAAGTCAAGCTGGACCAAACCTAATGTGGTTATTAATTATTGATTAAGTTTGTTTGATACCAGATGAGAGTTTGTAGTATTACACAGGGCCGGCCCTGTGCAGAAGCAATTGGAGCCGTCTGTATATTTGATTTGCTCTGCTTTTATGTGGAGTGTTTGCCTTTTTTGTGTGTTTTGTATGTTTTGTGATGACGAACCATACTAGAACAAGTCATAGCACGTACGAGTAGAAGTAAATACTAGCATATTGCTAAATACTGTGATATTTAAAAATTGATTATTAGGGTAACCAATTAAAGTTTCACATTAGTTGGGCCGGTAAGTACTTGAATAAAGTTTGTAATTTTGCCTGATTCGATAAAATTTCAACTAATTTTGTAGGTACAATCTACATACAAATTGTATCATATAACGAATATGTAATAGAACAAATAGAATGGCTGTTGTATAAATTTTGTCGCGTTTGTTCCTAACGTCTATTTATCACTGCCGCATCACCTGTGCACATGCAACGTAAAACGCAACAACGTGTCTGTAGGTTCGAGTAAAGCAAGAAAATATCAAACTTATACACAGTTTATTCTCCCGTGTCTTGTCTTATATCAACCACTGTTTTCCCCGTCGTTCTCGTATGATTTAAGACAACGGTGTGCGAATTGGCGCACACCCTTTAACTGTTATCTTACACCCCAAAATTCTCCCAACTCCCCCCAATCCCCCAACCTTAGACCCCCTGAGCCCCATATACCTGTTCCCTTCCATGCACAACTGCTCCCCGCAGTCAGCTAAATTATTAATATTTTTTTCAATACAAGACACCCGAGAGATATAACGAAATCTACACTTGTGCGGCAAGAAAAGGTTTCTGGATTATTTTAACGCCTAAGAAAAGTGAAATATGAATAAAAAACTAATTATTATATCACACGTTGTGTGGAAAGGCTACAATAATATGACCTGCCTAGATAAAACAACGGAAAAATGTAAGGATAAGTTAAAAATACTTTTCTAATAATAAACTTATCATATGCCATTAGTAAGATTAACCCTCACGTTTCACAATAAATTTTTTATTTCTATCTGATCTAATTAGTTTTTCTGCATTTACAAGTATACAACCGATTAACTATTTAAAATGAACTTGCATTATTTTTTTATTCAAATAAGAGATTGATTAAGAAATTGATTAGCGTTGCTTTTAAAAACGAAAAAAGACGAGTGGAATTAAAGAGACATTGAAAAAACTTGCAAATCACTTCCTTTTAAGTAACCTAATAATATTTTAAAAAAAGGTTTTTTACCAAAAATTCCGACAATATACTAAACCCCTTGCTAATAGACGTGTTTTAAATTTTACACAACTGATAAACATTACAAATAGCTAGGAACAAAATTGTTTAAGGAATTACCAGAAAATATAGGGTCCCTTAGTAATTGATTCTAAGATTATTTTTTCCATATTTTTTTAAAATAATTTTTTTACTCATTACTTTTCATCACAAAATTATTAAAAAATAAACTTCTTTACCAAAATAAAATACAACGAATTTGAACGAATATGAACAGTGTTTTAACGTTTAACTCGATAACCCATAATTTTAGATTTTTTACAAAATATAATATTTTATTAGTCATTTGCAATTGTTTTTTATAAGATTGAACTTACGTGGACCGATAAAACTACTATGTGTTTGCATAAATTTGGTGTTGATTTGGGGGGTGAGTTATTAGTAAATAATTTATTGGCTTAATAAATCGTAGCGTAGATCATTTTCATTTGTCGATATTGAGTATTTCCTTAAGTCTATAAAATAGGTACGTAAAATATCTTAATTTTTAATGGTTTTATTTATTTGCGATCCAGATTTGTATCAATAATAACACCAAAATATTTGATATTTTTAACTTTAGCGAGTTCATTGCATAGTGAACATGTTACTTGGTTGCAATTTGTATTGTGCATTCTAATTTTAAGTTTATCGTGAAGTTTGTTTTTAATTTTTTGTGCTATTATTATTTTATTTTGTTTTCGTTTACTGTGTATTTATTATTTTACAATATTTTTTTTATATTTACTTAAAATATTATTATAATTCTATGCATAATATTGAGCTCGTAAGATTGCACCACCCTCCCCGAGATCTGGAATAAACAAGAAAAAAAGTTTTTGTAGTTTAAAACGAGTTTGTTACATTTTAACCAAGTTGAAACTCGTGCAATACATTTTTATGCCTTAGAGAATGTTTCGATCCAAGTATTTCTATTAACTGTTAGTGCCGGGTCGTCAGCATATGAAACAATTTGTCCTAGGAATTCAAAATTACATAAATCATTTATATACATTAAAAATAAAATCGGGCCGAATACAGTTCCCTGTGGTACTCCATAATGTATCTTTATGTCTATAATATAAATTTTACCAATATTAGTTTTTTGTGTTCTGTCTTTGAGATAATTGTTAAGTTTTTTTAAATGTATCTCTTTTGAAACCAAGTTGAGTTATTTTTTAGTGAGTAAATTATGAATCTCGATACCGAAGGCTTTTCTTAAATCTAAAATTATAGCTAGACATGCATTTTTCTTATCGTTAGATGTGTATATGTTTTGTCAGTTCATATATTGCATCAACAGTAAATTTTTGAAAACCATATTGATTTTGCAATAAAATTTTATAGTTTTCTAAATGACTCAATTTTTATGCTTTTTGCGTAGATTTTAAGCTAAAGATATTGGGCTATAATTGTATAGTTTATACATTTCACCAGATTTATTAATTGGTATTATTGCGAAGATTTTAAATTGCACTGGAAAGTGTCCCTCTTTAAGAAGAAAACGATGTTTTATATTTTTTAAGGTATTACGGAATAGACCATCAGTTCCATTAGAATTGGATGACTTTAGACTATTAATATGCTTTCCAATTCATTAATTGTGACAGGTGAAAAATATTCTATAGATTTAATTGAATCAATATTTGTATCTAATTGCAAGTATATTTCTATGTGACCAGATTAGCTTTTATATTTGTTGAATTCAATAATCGTCAATAACACAATATTTGTTGAATCCAATGATATAATATTTGTTGAATCCAATACCTGCAAGTATGTTTCTATGTGACCAGATTAGCATTTATATTTGTTGAATCGAATAATCGTCAAAAATATAATATTTTTTGAATCCAATAACCGCAAGTATGTTTCTATGTGACCAGATTAGCATTTATATTTGTTGAATCCAATAATCGTTTAGGTACTATATTTATAAAGAACTTATTAAAGTTTTCTGTAACTGTAGATTTGTCGACCATTATTTTGTTATTTATTTTAATCTCATTTACAGTTGAAGTAACATTTTTTTGTTTGTAATTTTTTGTATAATGTTCCATGTTTTTTAGTAACATTTCTTAATAGTATTTCATTTTGAAATTTCTTATTAGCCGATTAAGTAAGTTTCTGTACATTAAATATTTTGTTTCCGTATAAGACTTACGTTATTCTTTTGTCACTACTTGATATTTTAACATTTCCCTGAACACTTCATCTCTTTGTTTAATTGAGACAATTAATTCAACAGTAATCCTTTTTTTATATTTCCTTTTAGTTAAACAATTTTACTTTCAAAACACAACTAAAAAACAAAATAGTAAAAAATTTATTGAAAAAAAAAATAAAACAACTGTAAAAAAAATCTTTTTGATAACCACATTAATAACACCCCCACCCATACGTCCACGAAATTCTTTGATTTACGGAGAAATGAAGATATTTTGCGAATTACCAGTAAAAATAATATTAAAAGAAAACAAAAAAAGATTAACTTAAATTAATAAAATATTTAATATATATTCTTCTAAAAAATATATTTTTTTTAAATATTTTTTTCTTCCACATGTCTTCAGTGGTCACTCAGCAACCCATCACTCCGATCCCAACTGTCCGATATCTACAGATTTTTGAAATGTTTTAAGTTTAATAAAAAAACATCAAAAATGTCCCCGGATATCATTTTTTTATCAAAATAATGTCAGGAATCATTGGTTAGAGTAATTCAAGTATGTCCCTAAACAATGGTAGTTTATTAGATGTATAAAATTTAAAACACGTTTATTAGTAAGGTTCAAAGTGTCCTAATTTATTCTCAGAGTAAAAATAATGAATGCACTCGTACTCGATAAGTATGAAGTAATAGATAAGTAACAAAAATAATTTCTCAGACATATAATTTCCTGAAAGATTCTGTTTTTTCAAAGGGGTTGGTAGACCTGTATTACCTTCTGCCAACGTTCCCATGAGAACGCCATAAAGATATTTGGCTCGTGATAGAAATTGAATGGCTTTTTTCTTTTCTGTCTCTGAACCGTCATTGTCATAAATGAACACGTCTGTTTTCTTTCTTCAATCTACAGAACGTTGTACCAAACTTTAAGAGATTATCAAGTTTTAAAGGTAATCATATAATTACAAAAATACTATAACAGGTATGTAGTACCAATACTAAAAATATATCTAATTATTAATCGCTTACTTATGTGATTTTATAGGCATTTTATAACAACAACAACAACAATCATAAACGTCAGACGACTATTTGAATGCTCCAACATTAATCTAATCAAAAGTGTAGTAAAAAGTTAAGTGGATCACTTCAGTTTATGAAATACAGTGTAGTTTTTCGCGCACTATCATCGCGTGATCTTAGATCCTCAACTGTTACTCCCGAAAGTATCAAAATAGTGTTTTGAAATTAAAACAATAAATTTCCTACTAGATCGCACAGTTTAATCTCATTAAAAATTAAAATCATATAGACTGTAATTCGACAAGAAGCTAAACAAAACAAAGAGAACAATAGTAAATAATTCACAGTTTTTCGGTGAAGATAAAAAGTGAAATAACAAAATAAAAAAGTTCTAAAAACGTAACAAGTGCAACAATAAATACATGTGTATACCCAAGAGCATAAACAAAATATAAACAAGTACTAAATGAACTTTACAATAAGTATATTTACGTATCCCACAGCTTTCACCCAAGGCTCCATAGCTCAGTGGTCTAAAACGTCAGCACAGCGTTATTCTGTCGATCCTAGTTCAATCCTCAGACCGGCGAACAAAAACAAAAAAATCTTTTTTTTAATAAATATAAATAATAAATATTAATAAATAATACTCAACCCAGAATATAAAACTCTCACTTGGATTTTAAAAACAGCTTCACAATCAGCTACCATCACGGATTCAAACCAAAACACAACCTGTGTAACTGGTTTTGCCTGCCTATAGGCGCTAGAGAGTGTGCCAGTGTGTTTGCCTACCAACAGGCGCAACCCTCAAAATACATAACCGGTGTAATTGATTTTGCCTGCCTTTAGGCGCTAGAGAGTGCCATTGTTTTTGCCCACCAACAAGAGCAACCCTAAAAAAAAAAAAAAGGACAACACAACATGTCTAAATCTTGCACTAAATTCTCCAGCGCGAAGAAAACCACATCTTCCCCACAAACTAGCACCATGGACTCACCGTCGGCGACACATCAATCTATGGTTAATATAGACAGTGAATCAATATTTGAATTCATCAATACGAAATTCGAGGAAATGAAGACAGTAATGCTCAATAAAATTGAAACAGAGCTGCAAGAAATAAAAAACTTCACGAACTTCATCAATGACAAATATGATGACATTATACAAAAACTTCAACAAATCATGGACATTCCAAACACCGTCAACAAAATCAAGGAGGAACTAGCGGATAAAGAAATCAGATTATCTACGGTAGAAATCCACATGGCGGATATAGAACAAGCAGCTCTGCTGAACTCCATAGAGATAAACGGCCTAAAATTACAGGACAACATATCCCCAGTCCACGCTGTTACACGGATCGCTGAACTTGCAGGCGTTACGATGTCCCCAGAGGATACATACAAAGTCACAACAAACAAAACAAATGATCAAACAAAAATAACAATTAATTTTAAGGATATCACAAAAGCACAAACCATGTTAGCATCCAAACACAAAGACCCGATAAAAAAATTCAACGGAGAAGGAGCCAAATATGTTTATCTTAATGCGGCATTAACCCAATATTACAAAAATCTGCACTGGAACACCAGAAAAAGAGCCCAAGAAAAAGACTACAAATATGTTTGGATAAAATCAGGAAAAATTCTCGTCAGAAAATCCAAAGACTCAAAGGTTATGGAAATAAAACACCTAAACGATATATCTAATAAACTGACATAAACACGACTGTACATCTAACACAACCTCACATCACATACTTACACAAATACACACCAACATGGCAGATTACATGGAATATATAGATTCGGACAATCAACACTACTGTGAAAGTACAAATGATATTAACCTCTGGACCAAATTCACAAAAGAAAAACATAGAATCAATATATTACACCAAAACATTAGATCGATCAATAAAAATTTTGATGATTTTTTTATATACCTCCAACAGCTTGGAAATAATTTTGATGTCATTGTGCTGACAGAATGCTGGTTGAATGACAACTACATACCAAAAACAATCAAAAACTATAATACACACCATACAAAAATACACAAAAACCAAAATGATGGTATAGTTATATACGTCAGTGATAAAAATAACACAACCATTCAAGAAATAAACACCATCGACTCCAACTGCATACAAATTACATATGGAAAAGAAAAATGTATCCTAGCTATGTACAGATCTCCATCCAAAAACAACATCACAAATTTCTTAACTGATCTTAACAATACATTAAATGATCTCAACAAATACAAAAATATCATCATCATAGGAGATCTTAATATAAACACTCTACAAAACGGACACCCACAAAACATAGAATACCTAGCAATACTAGCACAACACGGACTGGAGCCAATAATAAATGTCCCAACACGGGTCACACAAAACACTAAAAGCTGCATAGACCATATAATGATCAAGACAAAACTAAAAACCAAAACAGTAGTACTTGAAAGCACAATCACTGATCACTACATGAATATGATAGCAATATACACCGAAAACACTACTTCGAAACAACATAAAATATTTACAAAAAAAATAATTGACTACTCAAACTTAAAAGAAAAACTCCAAAAAATAAACTGGAATACATTATACCAAATAGATAATGTCGAGGAAGCCTGGAATACATTTACAAATACGCTAACGCAAGAAATAAATAATTACACTACAATAAAACATATAAAACTTACACACAAAGCAAAAAAAATTAAACTATGGATAACACAAGGAATATTAAACTGTATTCGTAAACGAGACAAAATTCACAAACAAATTAAACAAACACCGTATGACATGGAACAACTTAATTACTATAAAAGATATAGAAACATATGCACGAAAATTATTAGAGTAGCTAAGGAGATGTACTACAAATAAAAACTTAAAAAAGCAAACAATTACCCAAAGGAAATATGGAGAATATTAAAGGAAGTTACATACACACAAAAATACAAACAAAAAATACTATCGAACATCTAAATATTAACTCGAAAAAAATAGATGCCAAAACAAATATAGAAATGATGGCAAACCACGCAAATAACTTTTTTGCAACTATAGGGAAAGTTTTAGCGAATCGTAAAAAACACAGCACAAACACACTAACACAAACAAACAGATCAAACATCGATACCCAACCAACACAACACAGATTTATATTAAAAACAAGTTCGGAAATGGAAATTAACAAAATAATAAATACATTAAAAAACCGGATTGCTCCTGGATTAGATGAGATAACAACGGATTGCATTAAAATAATAAAAAATGAAATATTAAAACCTATAACACACCTAATCAACCTTAGCATAACACATGCCTGCTTTCCTAATACTCTTAAAAAAGGACTGGTAATCCCTATGTATAAATCCGGAGATAAAATGGAAATAACTAACTATAGACCAATTACTTTATTAAACTCTCTATCAAAGATTTTCGAAAGACTATTAAAAAACCAAATAATAAAATACCTGGAAGAAAACAAATTAATCTCGGACAAACAATATGGATTTAGAGAAAAAAGAAGCACAAAAGAAGCTTTAGCAAGTACAATAGATTATATACATAGCAACTTAGATCAAGGGTTTAAATGCATAGCGATATTTTTGTTGTTTGTTTTTGGGGTGTTATGCCGTGTTGCGCTAACTCACATCTTCGGATCTACCGGATCTGCCCTGATGATGGACACTGCAACGCTGTCCGAAACGTCGGCTAAAGAAGGAGTTAGCGCAACACGGCATAACACCCCAAAAACAAACAACAAAAATGCTTTTGGCCGTGAGAATCTAAAAAGCATAGCGATATATTTAGATTTGGCTAAAGCCTTTGATTCAATATGCCACAAAACACTTTTTAAGAAAATATGGGTATCAAAGACAAAGAACTACAACTATTAAAAAGTTACATGAGCGACAGAACACAACAAGTCAAAATTAATAACTATACTAGCAAACCACTGCCGATTACACACGGAGTTCCACAAGGAAGCATATTAGGGCCCGTTCTTTTCATAATTTACATAAATGAACTTTGCAGCATGGAAATAGATGGAGAAATAATTAGTTACGCAGACGACACAGTTTTACTATTTAAATCTAAGGATTGGAATAAGGTTTATAACATAGCGAATCTAGGAATCACGCAAGTGAAAAAATGGTTGGACTCAAATACACTCACACTAAACATATCGAAAACAAAATTCACAAAGTACAGCATAACTAACACAGGACAGCCAAAAAACAATACAAACACCATAAAAATACACGAATGCATAAACACCAACATCTGCGATTGCCCCCCTCTAGAAATACAGAACAAATAAAGTATCTAGGAATCGTAATTGACCATAATCTTAGATGGACACATCACATCAAACAAATCACAAATAGACTCCTCAGAACAATACACATTTTCCTAAACATAAGAAACATATATAAAATAAAACAATTGAAAACAATATATTTTGCACTCTGCCAATCAATAATAGAATATGGAATAATTGCTTGGGGAGGAGCAACAAACGCAGCTATCGCTCAAATAGAAATCGCACAGAAAACGATATTAAAGGTAATACTCAAAAAACATAAACTAACCGACACAGACCAAATATTTAAAAGCTGTGACGTACTTGATATACGCCAATTATATGTTAAAACACTACTAAACTACATTTTCGACCAAAAAAACAAACCCCAACAAACACAAAATATCACTAATAGACCGGTCAGACAAGCGTACAAAGAAAACATAAAAACTCCGACGGTAAACACTACCTTTGGACAAAGACACCATAAATACCACGCTATTAAAGCATTCAACAGTCTTCTACTTGAAACAAAAATTGAGGAAAATAAAAATAAATTCAAACACAAAATAAAAAAAATGGATTAAAGAACAAAAAAGACAATATTACCAAAATTCTATAACATAAAAGAATAAAACATAAACACGCAACACAACAAAATATATAAAAACACGCAACACACACAAACACATAAATCATTATAAATGCGGATTTCCATTCTCTTTTAATATTTTTCTTTTAGTGTGATAATTATATTTTAATTTGTAATCTTTATTTTTAGTTTAAATTTATCTTTATTTTAATGTTGTTTTATTTTTAAATGTATAAATTCTTATATTATAGAATGGGGGCCTCAGCACGGGTAAACAACCCAGTGAGGCCAACATTACTGAATTAGAATATAAATATTGTAAAATAATGTAGCAACAATAAAAAAAATAAAAAAAAATAGGCACTCGGCGAGCGAAAATTTCACTCAGAAATGTTGGTGACATTTGGGTGTCCTTATGAGCCATATTTTAAAGTAGTTGAATTTCTTAGAGTCTCCTTGTACCGGTTTTAAATTATAAAATGTTTTATTTAAGTACTTGTCAGAAAATTTATTTTAAAAGTCGATTCATTTGTAAAGGAAAAAAAAGCTTATGAAAGGAATAAAAGCTGCAATCCAGTGGCGGAACGATCGTCTGGACAATCGCCCGAGGTCCGGAACTGGAAGGGCCCGCGAGTGTAGCAGTCACAGAAAGTGATTGTACGTATGTAGACAGAAGTTACTGTTAATTTAAATTTCATTATTATTGAAGTGAAACTTCTTTACGCGCGTCATGCAATTTCGAGGACCGGAGTAAAACCGACTCATGACCGAAACGAAAATGCGGGTACCCCCACCACCGATTAAAGTTCATTTGATCTAGTCAAAGTTTTGAAGTAACATATAAATGCTTCTTAGCTCATCCCGACAACTGGCGTTGGTGGTGTAATGGTCAGCATAGTTGCCTTCCAAGCAGTTGATCCGAGTTCGATTCTCGGCCATCGCACATTATTTTTTTGTTTTTAACGCCTTTTTCATTCAATATCTTATTTTTTAGTAGGTCAGAACATTTTTTAAAAGAAAATAATATTGCAAAATAATAAAAACACTTATCTCACTGTGATAAAACATTACTCCGCTAGAGCGCGCTTTGCGTTATTGTGTTGGATTAAAATTATTATCTAATCCGTATATTATGATAATTGTATTACATTTATTTAATTAATTTATTTATTTTGATAATATGTAATAATTTACAGAAAAAAAAATTAAAACTATCTCCCTCTGATAAAATATCCGTTCGCTAGAGCGCACTACGCGATCTTGTGTGGGATTCTATTTCTGTACATTGTACATTATTTTTAAAAATATATTATATTTTGGGTGTGATGTAGGTAACATTATAAAACATAACAAGCTCTCATATTTTCAGAACCTACATAATATAATCAATTTATGCGGCTTTGCTTACAGTTGGTGCTCAGCGTGGTTGGCTTTCAATCAGTTAAGCGAGGTTCGATTCTCGGCTGTGGCATTTTTGAAGTGAAACCTTGTTGAGGTGGGGGAGCCGCTCACGAACGTTCTCTCTCTTCTCTTCTTTCCTCTCTCTCAGACACCAGCGAACTGCGCCACGCCAAGCATCAGCTGAAACTAGAAGTTTCACTTCTGTCTTGCGTAGGCTTGACACACCCACTTTTTTTTAATACTATACTTATCAAACAACTTATCAAAATGTTAATACTCATCCTAATTTGACTGTCCCAAAACGGGAATTCTCCTAGTTGGGCAGTCAAAACATTTCTTAAATAATGTATATAAATGTATAATCTTTTAATTAAACTCCGTTACTCTTGAGAGCAAACTGAATTATTTTATTCACAATGAATGAACACTTTCACATGATATGACTATACACTTTTTACAGTAAAATACGAGTTACAGGACAGTTCCTGTGATTCTTTAGGAAAGTTGAAACCTTTGGTTGTTTTTGAGCAAGAGCGCGTTTTTAATTAAACCTAACCTTTTATATGAAACAACTGTTGACATAATTTGACACGAATTCAACAGGCAACAATACAGGAATTGTTGTTGCCGACGCGAACTAACAATAAATAAATAGCGGAGGCGAGAACCTTTCATAAACAATATAACCTAACCTTCACGGGTGGCACTAGTGGTATATAATTAATCCAAAAATAATACAGTTACTATAACGATGAAATAGCGTACGACGTCTCTCTGCTACTATAAATTATTATATAAGAACATATTTACAATTATGTGTAAAAGTCAAATTTCAAAAAATAAGGCATGAATAATTTTCCCTTTGAAATATTACATTATAGGTAGATATGTATCGACTGTCTGAAGTCTCCAAAGAAACGCTTCAATTTTTTAATTTGTCACATAAATTCAAAACAAATCTGAGTTCTAGATATCATTGAACCTGAGTTACAGACAGACAGACGGAGTCACAACAGTTATAATCCTGTTTGTTGAATCTTTTTCCACTGTTTTTTCCAAATAATCTACGTTTCGGCACTATTATTTTTTAACACTAGAAAGACCGAAGCGGTCATTTTGACCGTTTCTCGATGTAATATGACGATATTTTGCTTAATATTTATGGTAATGATCTGATTTTTTTTTACTTTTCATGATTTATGATTTAACGACCATGGTGAAAAAAAGCATGTACGTACCTTATTTATTTATTGAAATATAATGATTTATACCTACAAAGACCGCCGCGGTCAATGTGACCGTTAGGGCCATTTTAAGCTGAGTTTGTTTAGGATCTTCTTTATCCAAGTTTAAATATACCCATTCCAACTTATACATGTTACTACTAATTTCCCTCTCTATTTCTTTCGGTATAATTCTTACTAGATCTGCACTGTGGGTGCAAGTTGTTAGTATTATACCGCATATTCTGTGCGTAAGTATTTCAAGTCATCAAAAATTTCGTTTTATTTTTGTAGATTGTGTTCTAATTATTTTTGCTATAGTTTTATTGAAACTTTGGAACATAATATCATATCGATATAAGAACTCGTAGAAATCTTACCGAGTCGGATATAATGGAAGAACTAGCAAGACTTCAAATCATTGCAGAGGATCAGTCAGATGAAGAATGTTGTGCCAGTAAAATTTATGACACCGTTTTTTTTTTGAGCCCAATATTTCTTCATCAGAAGCTACAGAATTAGATGAAGATCTTCAGATGACATCGACATCTTTTCTTAGAAATCCGATTTCAAATCTTCGTGGTCGAGGGGTTAGAATTAGAGGCAGCCGTGGAAGAGATATACACAACTTGGAGGATGTTTTTCTGCAAGAGTAACAGAACTTCCGGAAATCGGAGATATTCAGTTTGGAGATTTCAATTCATTACCAGAATATGTAATAATAATGAAACTATTACAACCGTATCTCAAAAAGGGACGAAACATCACAACTGACAATTTTTTTACTTCGATGAAGCTGGCAGAAAAATTACGAGCTGAACAAATTATTATCGGAACGATGAAAAGGGCCAGGAGAGAAATACCAGCAGTTTGCAAAACCATTTGTACTCCACGTTATGAATCATTTATTTTGAAAGCTAACAATGGTACTACACTAACTGTTTATCAAGGAAAACCGTAGAAAAATGTAATGATATTGAGTACAGTACATCCAGATGTTCAATTTGTCGACGGAACAAAGAAAATTCCCGAAACGATTGAATTTTACAATTCTACAAAATATGGTTTCGATATAATCGACCAAATGCATCGAAAAAATTCCGTAAGAGCTGGAAGTAGAAGGTGGCCTGTTCACGTTTTCTACAACATACTTGATCTAGCCGCTATAAATGCATGGATAATTTATAAAAGGTAGCAAAAAAATTATTATCTCGTCACAATTTTACTATACCTACAGCTTGTTGGAGAACTAAGGTCAGCATATACAAATACCAGAGCTGGTCCATTTGTGTTTGCTCCTGAAGAATTGACAGAAAAGGGAACCGGAAAATAAAACTTCTAAAAGACGACAGTGCCGAATTAATAAAAAATGTAAACAAAATAAAACATCTGACACATGTGATAATTGTAAGAAATCTGTTTGCGGAAAGTGCCTCGGAAATTATAAAAAAACAACGGTTTGTACTAAATGTGCACCTAATTGATTAAAGTAAATCATTTCAAAACATAATTATTGTTTTAGTTATTTAATATTATGACAAATATTACACAATTACAATAATAATAAACTCGCATGTTATGAGCGGTCAAAATGACCGTTGTGGTCTTTATAGGTATGGAGCAGTACCCGGTCTTTCTAGTGTTAATCGTTATTATTGAATATTATTTTGATATAAAGCACAAACAAATTAACTCAGGGAATCTTTTAGTAGTAGCATGGAAATCTTTTAGTAGTAGCATGGCATAGCATTTTTATTACATATTGTAACTTTTAGAAAATAACATATGTGTTCAACTGAACCATATATATTTAATTACTTAAATGGATCTCTGTAAAACCCGCGTAATGACATAAAAAAATAATCACGATGATACCTGTATAAGTGTATAATATTACCAAGGCAACGTTTTATTTTGATCACACGTGTACTTGCGAGTGTAAGTGCTCGTATTAATGTGTGCGTACGTGTGTCCGGGTTATGGCGCCCTGTCCCGCGGGACCTCATTACCCTCAAATACCCCCACACCATATTCCACCATGTCCCCCGACTCCCCCCAACTCCCCCCATGTCCCCCCAGCCGACCCCACCAGCCCCACGGTGTCCATAAAACCTTCCGCGACGTCACCTTGCTGATGTATTAATCTTCAATCTCTCTTTCTGAATTAATGTGGCGGATTATCCAAGCTGACAAAGGGTGTAAAATGACTGTACACTGTACAGTCAATAATTATCAAGTAAAGTTCAGTATCTACGTTTATATTTTTGTGTCTCAATGTTTGCGATAAGAGAATACGCAATTTGCCGCGGATGTCCTTGAATGCTGTCAATTATAATTTGGGAGACTGGAATGGGTACCAATGCCCCGCGAATCATTCATTAGGTAAACTCCTGGCATAGGTCACCACAAATGGTTCGTAACGTTTGGTGATTCAGCAGAGATGTCAGGTTCATGGGGTGAGGTTTGTCCAGGTCTTGGTGGCGGATGTTCTGCCAACCGGCTAGGGAAAGATGAATAGAAGAAATTGAATATGAACTCTTTGATTTTCCCAGCCGGACTCTCTCGACACATCGAGTTAAATAATTTTCCTCGGGGATTCCTATGTGGGGTTATTCTAATGTAAAGTACATATATTATAAGAGTATCGTTTTGTGATAGGTACTGTACAAGAGTCCCAAATGCCCAGAGATAGTGGAATAATAACAACTGACCCCTTTTCCAATACGGTCGAAGTAATACCACATTCAATTACTAAATAATATATGGGGTGCCTCGGCAACGCAAGGGTCCTGGGTTCGAATACTAGATGTGACCGTATCGTTTTCTGATTTTTCTATTTCAAATTTTCGTTTAGGAATTGCTAATATTGTCTTCAATAATTAAATAAGTAACTCTTAGGACGGGTTGTTTCGGAGAATTTGAACAATTCATCAAATTTCAACGTTCATTTTCAAGTTCTGTGAAAGATTTTTTCAAGTTTTCAGTCTGTTTTTATTTCAGTTTTGTCAAGCAACTAGCCTACAATGATATAATAACAGAACTTGAATAGGACTTTCACAGAACCCGAAAACGAACGTTGAAATTTGATGAATTGTTCAAATTCTCCGAAACAACCCGTCCTTAATTTTAATTAATAAGATTGATGTGAGTATTAAGTAGATGTATTAGAAATACCACAAACAATTTATCGAATAGTCCCAATGATTTCTCTTTGATTCGATAAAATTGAAGTTTGAAGAAACAATAAATCAATTTGGGAGGCGGGTTTGTGTACCGCCGCCCCGGGAACCTTTTATTGGATAACCTATTACGCTACGTTTGGTGACTTAGCAGGGGTGCCCAGGTTCATCCGTTGTGTGGCGTGCCAGATCGGTAGAGGCTGGTTTGGGGAGACCCTTTGACCACTCCAACTGGTCTCTCACCCCGACATTCCTGGACACAGTGATCCCTAGTTTCCTACCTATTCCTAATACCTTTTACCTTCTCAGAACTTACTCCCCCCTTTTCTTTAATATACCCTCCACACAGCATCCCCTAACATGACAAAGGCGCTGAGGGAAATTATTTTCCTCAGGGCCTCCAGTGTGGGGTAAGTGTAAAAAAATCACACTTTCAAGGAATGATGTAATTTGTTCACAGGACATAATATGTAGTTATTGCAATCGAAGTTCTATTACCTTGCTTCGTGCCTTTCATGGTGGGTGTGAGATCTTCAGACTTGGAAAATCTGTATGAATGCAGGAAAATAAAAATTAAAAATATATACTAAGCATTCTTTAGGTGACCGAAGTTTTTTCGTAATTAATTACATCAATAAGAACAACGTAGTCCCAGTCAAACGAATGAATTACGTACATAATTCGAAATGTCCATAATTACGAGAGTTCCCCAAGCAGTAGTGCGAGTGTCCGCAGTTGTATTGCTCCAGACCTCCCCGGGGGCGGTGGGACGGGGGGGGGGGTGATGTTGTAAGGGTTGGTAGGGGAGGAGTGGTGAGGGCGGTGGAGGTGGGACAGGTGAGGGCGTCCCCTGTCAGATTACGGTCCCAAGGCGAGTATCTCCGTTATCTAGGTGTATTTGGTAATTTTCAAGTGACATTGAAGATGTAGTTTAAAAGAAAACAAGGTTTTCGTTTCGAGTATTAATTTATTTTGTTTATGGAAGTAGCGTGATATATATATTGATGGATTTGTAATAAATAAACGAATAAAAATCTTGCATATACTCGTACGTACCTACCAAAGACTTGATTCCTATTGATGTAATTTTCTGGAACTAAATAGTTAACTTTCATGTTAAATTTTTATATGAAAATTAAAAAGAACGTTTCTGGATACACTATTTTCCCACGCATAGTTATTTCGATTATCAGTTTGAAATCTCTAAAAGATTTTTCATGATAATATTATGCATTATGCCACATTTTTTTTAATTTTCTGAACGTTAAATAGTTTAAAAAGACGAACTCACATTTTTTATGAAAACAAAATCGTTGTAATTTTTATGGGAATAAGAATAAGTCACGTAACGTAAATATTCACGGGATCCGTCCCGTAATGACGTCTCTGGGGACCGTAGGCGCCGCTAGACGCCGCCACGTGATTGGCGGGCCCCGGATCACGTGGGCCCCCCGGGCCCGGCCCCCCTCGGGCCCGCGCCTGGGGCCGGGGTGGCCTTAATCAGAAAAGAGGTTTTTATTCCTTAATGCATGAGCAATAAGTGACACCTGGGTAAGGGAGCTAATTTAGAATTGGGATGATGGGATTTGTATGTCTTATTCATATTCCGAGGGAACATCTATTTAATAATTACTATTTTTTGCCTTTCTTGAGAAAACTGATGTAAATTATTAAAAAATACTAAGTCGTGTTAAAACTGAAAATTGATTTCTTTATTGTGGTTGTCGTCTAGAGGAGGTTGGCGGCTATTGTCGATGACTAAATTTCGGCAGCATAAAGAGTCAATAACATAACAGTGCAATTTCCAACCACTGATAATAAATTACTGATTTTGTTTTCCCGATTTAGCTCATACTGAATTCTTAAAATAATGATAAAAGATAATATAAACAAATTAAATCAAAGAAAATGCAAGGAAACGCATTATTTCTTCACTAAATAATTACTTAGAGATAAATATTAAACACTTTGATGTAAAATTATTGATAACAAAATACATATTATTTTAAAATAAACACCATTGATATCAGGTACTAGATTACTAGAACATTTTCAACTGAATTACAATAAAATTTGTTTTCGAAAACTCAATCGGAATGTCCATAACCAGGAGATCATTTGCCTTGGTGATGGCCACTATAAGGCTGTTCAAAACTTTAGCTAAAGAAGGAGGAAATACTACAAGGCATAATAACCCAAAAACTAATCATTATAATACATTAAGCCGTGAAAATCTCAATTCATATCTTTGCAAAATTTGACACAAACCAATTTAATGTATAATATTGTTGGTGTATTGACATTCATTATAATCACTATCTCATAACATGTAAGTCGTTCTGTGCTACTTTTTCAGTTGTATAAAAACAATTATTTGCCAGAAAAATGATGGTATGTATTTTTATTGACAGCTTGAAATGATGGCAATAAAATCTAAGGCCGCTTTGGGAAAAAATTCTACGTAACCCAAAAGTAGAATGATAGAAATATAATCTAAAAGATGATGTGATACGATTGTGTGGTTTGCCACCTTCCTTTACCCGCATCCCTCATCCTCCCCACTCTTACTCTTACCTCCCTGGTGTCCTATACTCACTAGCTGCTTTGCTGGTACATAGTTTCTAGTACCTTTCCACAGATGTCACCAGGTGGCGGGCCGCGCACACTTTGTGATTATATTATCTATGTAAACTTTTAGGAATTCCAAATCGAAGTTAGTAATATGTCAATGTATTAAAAAGTCTCATTAGGTCCATCGAAGTTAGTTATGATGTTTTTATTGACAGACATTTTTTTCATCCTTGTCCTTTCTTAAGGCGATGAACTACGTCGTGTATTTTAAATATTTTAAATTGAGCAGCTATCAATAACAACCCTTACGTAGATGGCGATAAGGTTTAAATTTTCGCTTAACACCATCCGCCTGTTTTGATTTATGCAAGAAAAAAACATGGCCAAAAAGTGCCTTTTATTTTATTTTATGGATGTTCAGGCATAAATATTTTTTTTTTTCCGATCATTTTATAAATAACTTAATTTGCCACATTATACAATAAAATCATAACGGAAAATGGGTTCGTAAGTAGGAGATTTTGAACTTTAAAGCATTTTTCATAGGCCTATACATTATTTTTTTCTGGACTTATAAAAAGACTTATATAAAAAATACTCGATTATTTCAAAGGTCAAGATGTATTCTACTCGCAGTATTTAATTAAAGCATCTGAAACATTTCTAGGCGACCAAATTTTCAAACCAAAAACACATGATTTTGCATTACTACGTATGGCAACGCCTTAAATAATAAAATTTTATATAAGTCCCATTTGCTAAACACTGTACGTCACCCTAACTGTCTTTAGTATCTACTTTGTTTCCTCTTTATTATGATTAGTTATTAGTTATAGTTAAAATATTGTTACAATATACTGTCAAAGTATCCATCTAGTAACTCATCAAATACATATTTTGGCTTTCTTTTTAAATATACTGTGTTTGTATGTACTATTACTTTATGTTTGTGATAACTCTATGTTTGCTTCACTCAAATGTAAATTGTTAGATGCAATAAATAAATAATTCAGATGTTTATAAAATAAGAACGGTTAATTCAAATATTGTAAAGTTAAACTATATAAGAATCTAAAAAAGATAAAAACCTAAAAAAGTCATTTAAAAAATATTTTATATAAGTAGTTTTGAGCATTGTACTTTGATTTATAAACTATTGGTTTCCAGGAGAAAAAATAAGATTATAAAATAACTGAATACGCGATGGTTTAATGTTCTAGCTTCAATATTTTAAAACTCTTCCCAAAAGTCGAAAACTTACCTAATTGACATGCAAATAGTAAAGAAAACTCTTTTAGTTTATTTAACTACCAACCGCAAACTATTATTGTTCCTGCTCTGGCAGCCCCCGAACAGTTCCGATTCCAGAAGCAAACATTTGACAATCCCCCCGGGGGACATTAGAAAATAAAATTTATATTTTATGACAGCGAGGCGGCGCGGCGCGGCGGTCCCAATAAACCCATTGTCGAGGTGAAGCTGGGCGGGGGCGTGGGTGGCGAAGGGGGACGGCTGGGCGGCGATGGGGGAGGGGATCGCCGCCCAAACTCATCGCCACACATGATCGTCTAAGAAGTTAACAGAAACAACAAATAAAAAAAAAATACATTGCTTGTTTTGTGAATATTGATAATGTTGTAAACAGGCATTTGTGGAGTGCCGTGAATTTAAAGGATAACATTAAAAGTTGTAATGTTATA
The DNA here is from genome assembly GCF_061612785.1 of Hesperophylax consimilis. Lineage (NCBI taxonomy): Eukaryota > Metazoa > Arthropoda > Insecta > Trichoptera > Limnephilidae > Hesperophylax > Hesperophylax consimilis. Next base: position 24,743,221 of record NC_142838.1, read on the forward strand.
GAATGATAAGGTATCTGAAGGGAATGTTCAATATTCTACGTTTAACTCCGTATCTGTAACTACCAAACGGTGAGCTCTAGCTTCATTAATTGTACACAGGTTTATTTGCCTTTAACTTTAAGGTCGACGCAACTACCTTGAGCCTTCTACGTCATTTCAGGTATCAGTTATGAAGCTTTTAAAAGAGTCATATCTCACAAAATAATACTCGATGCTGTTGATGTTCAATATTTATAAAGTTACGATTCTCTGAAATGCTTCGCTATTGCTAATGTCTTTCTCGGGAGCCTTACACTTCTTCTACCATTCACTACTGTATACCACATTGTTACTGTTAAAAAACTACATTACATCGTCTTTATTTCGACTCCCTATCTCATTACGGTGCGGAGATATTGCGTTAAGTATTTGTCGGGCGTCTCCAACTTTTTCTACCATTTAAACATTTCTAAATACTCCTGGTACTAATAACAACAATCTTTAAAATTTTCAGCGATATCGATCGACTACTTTTCGAGTTTTGCGACCACAAAGATACGCAGGTTGAATTTTTATTTATCAGGATTAGAAACCTATTAGAATTCAACTCAACCATTTGAAATGCATTTCGAAATATAAGTCCTGCCGCAGACCGCCTTGTATGTAAGGAATTTAAAATTTGTGCTTGTATGTATTTTGGGATAAGAAACTGAAAAAAAAAACAAAACAAAAAATTGTCCAATTTTTTTATATTTTTTATTTAGATCTCTATAACACCGCCACCTACCAGGTACAAAACTTACCCGTACTTCAAGCTGAAACCTAACATACACATTCACCAAAGTTCATTTAAATAAGATAACAAGTAGGTTTCTATATAAGAGTGTTGTAACTTGTGTGAATCATATTATATGTAATAATAAGATAAATGCACACAGAAGAATAATTAATGATTTATTTTTCGGAAATAACTTTATTGAGTAAAACCTCAAATTGTAATATTTATTTATTGAAGACAATATTAGCGATTTCTAAACAAAAATCTGAAACAGAAAAATCAGAAAAGGATACGGTCACATCTAAGACACGAACCCAGGACCCTTGTCTTTCCGGGACACCACTCTACCAACTGAGCTAATGGGACCCTATCCCCCTCGGTCACTTTTAACTGTAACATACTTCGAATAAAAACTACCAACATTGTCTTCATTTTTTTTTTCACCGCACATTTTTATTGGCAACTATCTTTATGTATGATCGCAAGATTCAACCCGAACTAAATGCAATCTAGACAGCGTCTTTTTAGATAAACCTATCTTATTTTTTATTTTTAATGTGCGACATCTATTGACTTTTCTGCAAGTCTTGAATGAATATTTATTTTTCGGAAATAACTTAATTGAGTAAAACCTCAAATTGTAATATTTATTTATTGAAGACAATATTAGCGATTACTAAAACCACTATAAAAAAAAAGATGTGACCGTATCCTTTTCTGATTTTTCTGTTTCAGATTTTCGTTTAGAAATCGCTAATATTGTCTTCAATAAATAATAATTAATGAGTTATAGTACTTATCCAAAATAGTGATTATCCATGAACTAAAAATAATAAAATTGTGACATAACCCAATAATTGCACAACTCACAAAAAGAAAACTATCAACTCTTCTTTCCCATTCGACACAATAGATGACAATTGCAGCTTTTCACTGGTTTGTTGCTTTATTTGCGAATTCCGTATCACTCCGAAACCGGACGGGATGGATAGAATTCAGTTAGGGGTAGTTTGATCGCCCGTGCCGAATCTCGAGGGCGCCCTGGGCCACATCACTCCAAAAGGGGTCCCGCAAGGGCCACACGATCCAGGGGGGCCCTAAAGTGGACAGAGGTTCTCAAATCAGGCTGAACTTTTGGGTTCTTGCGGTACCAATCTACGAGTACTTACTTCTTTTCGTGAAAACTTTTCTTATGAGTTTCACAAGTACCTGGAATATCTTCATGAAATTTTGAATAGTTTCATACACGCAGAAAACTTACTCACATAAAATATTGTTAATTTATTAAAAATATGGTCAGATTATTCGTTTTGCTGTTAAAAACTGGACTGCAGGCCTTCAATTAATTAATTGACAGAGTTCCTAATAGTTAAAACCGAATCTTTTATGAGGAAGGCGTAACACGTATTCATTCAAATACTGGTATTGATATTGACATACTGATATTGTCGCATACCGTTTTGAAATTTATTACGACAGTAACACTTGTTCTTGATTTATTCTGAGTGAGAAATAATTTATTAGGCAATTGGCATACTATCATCTTTTTGACAGGATAATTTTTTCCGTGTATCGTGCCACCTTTTTAATGGATTGAATTTTAAAAACTCTGTTTTCAGGTCTAGTAAATAAAATGGAATAACCACTATAACATACCTATAAAATGATTTTAGGCTTTCACAGTTTTTATCTAGTTCGGCATATACAAAAACTTACAAAAATTTTTGAAAATACCGAAAGCCTAAAAAAATCATTTTATTACGCATGTTTCTGTGGCTTAACTTGTCAAATTTTTACCACGTACCTGTGTGTTTTTGCAAAAACTTTTTTGATTGAAAGTTAACTATGTACGTAATTTTGTTTCAGAAATGGGAGATCACGATAATACCATGGACAGTCTAGAATCTGGTGAGTTTTTGAACATTTATGTTATATTAATTACTTATAATCAAAATATCAACAAGGCAAAAATTGATTTTCCGTGTCAAAATAAATGCTTAAATGCCAGTCAAACAACGGTCATTTTAGTGACAATTCAACCCCATTAATATTACATGTTATTTATTATAAAGGTTTGATTATAGGTACTATATGTAATATAATTTTTATCTCCGACGCGTGCGTAGATTCAGATGAAAAAAAGTGTAAAAATACGCGTGTTTTCTAAAATTTGAATAAAAAAATTATTAACAAACTAGGCAAAAAATATTAGCCTAAAACATCCATACGATTGGAAAAAAAATCATCCGAGAGAAAATAAATGCTACCGATGGGAATTGAACCCGCAGCCTTCTGAGTGCCGGTCAGTTGCGCTAACCACTACGCTATGTCGGCTTATATTAAACCCGCCAAAAAATTCAGTACGTACTATTATTTTTGTTCAAAAATTATTGCTTATTACATTTTTTCCACCTGAAAACAACTAATTTCATTTTTGCGAAAAACATTAAAAAATATATATTTTTTGACTTTTCAAATGTTATTATTTTTTTAATAATAACCTAATGTCTACAAGACAAAGTTTTTATGCATATCACAAAGGATAAAAAATTATTAGAAACAATAATTATTAGCCTAAAACACTAATACAAATATGTATAAGATTTTTTTCATTTTAATGGGTGTTTCTGGCCAGTAATTATTGCTTATAATATTTTTTTATGGTTTGTGCTAGGCATAAAACCTTGTCATGTCAACATTAGTTTATCATTAAAAAAATAAATAAATCTTAATTATTAAAAAAATACACCTAATTATTGTGGTATCCGAATTGCTGTCCAACCATCCGCAGGGTTTTCAAATGTTTGCTGGAGAATTTAGGGATGAGGCGGGGCGAGTCTGTACACGGGACAAGCATGGACACGGGGCTGAAACACATCGGTCCGCACTTCCTACCTGCCCCGCGGCGGTACACGGAAACCCTCCTAGGTAGCGCTTCTATGACCCAATCCAAAGCGGCAATTAAAATAAAAACATACGTGAATCAGACACGCTAGAATTATTTACCATTTGTATTTCTGTCTTTGTTTTAAAATACAAAATAGCCCCTTTGTTTTCTACAACACAGAAAATGCAAGCAGTTGTCAAATGTAACTTCAAACATTTTTTTACCAGAATAAATATATTGTGACAGATAAAAATATAGTTAAAGAACTGTTAAATGTTTCTTTTTCCTCTAATGTTCTTTCCTATTAGATGTTGTCTATCATAAGTGTAATGTCATCTTCCGCCGCGTCTTCCCGATATATCCGATTTATCGATTTTCGACATTCCAACATTTCGATTCATCCCTTGTGACAAAAATATTTTGCTGTTGTATATTCCTTTATACTTCGATTTCTGAATGTATGCATTCGATGGAAAATTTGGATATTTATTCATGCTATCTTTCCAAAATATGTTGCATTCATCCACACGTCTATATTTCAAATCCTTCTATCTACAACGTTAATGCTTCAAAATGCGTTACTTTTCTCAGATTGTTATGATTTTTCACTACTGAGTGTAACATTTGATGATCAAGTTGTGCTTTACTCGTAATATTTAATCAAAGTATCTTAAATATTTCCAAGTCATTACTTCGTAGTGCTTCGCCTTAACTACAAATTTCGAAGAAGTCCATTTTTTATAGTAAAATTTTATATATTAATTTTAATTGAAAGTTTTTAACGTGCACGAGTTCATCCCAAAATAATTGAGCGCATATTCCTACCCAAATCCTACTTATATGTACCTCTTACCGAGGAAACAAAATTTCACCCGAAAACGGTTGTCTTTCACAAAGTGCTTGCTTTATACATCTCCGGGGAGCCGTAGAAGGAATTTTTTGAACAAATGAAAATGACCCACCAAAGGAATTAATTCCAACTCCCAGCTGTATAATAAAAGAGCTTTTCTTACTATTGTTGCTTTACTTGTTCTTTATTGGAAGTATTTGCGTGAAATAATTTATTTCGCTTGACTCCTTTTACAAGCACTTCTTTATGTTGATTATTAAGGCTGTGAATATATTATTGTACTTTTCGTTTTACGTTTTATCGCACTGAAACTTTCAATTGTACGAAAAACATGTCAAAACAACTAAAATCTTATTTCTTCAACAAAGTGTTGAAGCGATGTTTATTTGAAATTTAATTCAAATGCAAATTAATTATTTTTTGGGCATGTAGAGCGAATGGACGATGAAAGGAGTGTAAGGAAAATATATGGCGAAAATGTGAATGATAGGCACGATCTATTGAGAACATCATTCTACATCTTACACTAGTGAAAACCTTAACCATCACATATATTATCTGTATATATACATTATATAATTTTTTTCTTATAAAAAAACACAAAAAAATGACAGAATATAAATACACAGATACATCATAAACATAACACAACGTAACATAAATAAACCTAACATAAACATAATATACTTAACATAAACGGTACAGAGCTGGTAACAGTAGGTAATTACAAAATTATAAAAATAGGACCTCTGTGCAATAATAGTGGGCGTTTTTCGTTATTTAACCAATGAGATATTTCCAAAATTAGGATCGTTTTTTTTTAAACAGAACATTGAAATCGACAAGCTTATAAACAAATACAGCAAATGGGAGTATATAAATGTGATTATAAAACATAAAGATAAACATAACACAAACGTACCCTAAACATAACATCATCATAACATAAACATAGCATACACATAAAATAAACATAGTATATGCATAAAATTAACATATAATATACTTTTATAGTGTTTGTGGGCTGAAAAATTTTAGTATTTTTAATAAAAACAATCTTTAATTTTCTTTTAAGAATAGTTCATTAACATTTTCACGGGTTCCTTAGAATAGCCAATCTGCCTAGCTAAGAACTAATATAAACCTGACAAGGTACAATAATACTTGTACACATTTAATGAAAATAAAATAAAAAGTTTTATATACGATATTGAAAATTTTTTGCATTGCATTGAAAAATTTATTTAAAACTTCTTATGTATACAGCATCACATTTTATCAGGGCTGGGCTACACTGAAACTATAAAAACTAATGATATTGCAAGAATCACGTATTTTATCAAAACAATATTCAGAAATCATAATATTACTGATCTAACTTTTTATCTAAATTTGTCCTTGCTTTATTCAGATGTAGCTAATTTGTAGCTAGGTGGCTACCATTGTATTGCTTCTAATGTTTTTTTTATTTTATTTTTTATTTTTTAAAGAAAGACAAACATTCCCGGGTTACGAATAACCTGGAAACATTTGAAAATCTCCTACTACCACCACAGTAAGCTGAAAATGTTGCTTGTATTGTGATGGAGGACGGAGACAGCCGAGGAATTGAACACACTACGCCTGGGTGGGACCCAAACGCGATGTCAACTCGGCCACCGACCTGTCAATGTTTATAAGTTTTTATTATATGATTTGCACTATGTTAGATATTAACAGGACATTTAGATAATAGTAAGTAAACAAATTTGATGCAATATTATAAATAAATTAAAAAGAAATAACATCAACATGATGTTTGATATCTAAAATAATAAAAGAGAAACATTGTGAATACTTACGACTATGAAAACGTGACGAAAAATTCTACATGTATTTGCGCTTAATTCTTGATAATATGCGTTTTTCGTGTATTATAATATACTAGCGCAGACCCATGAATAATCAAAGGATATTATAACTGTAGGCTTTTTGAAGCTGGAAATATTAACAAAAAAAATATTTGCCTCAAGAACATTGCCTTTTAAAAGGCGATCAGAAATTTACTGAGAATGAACACCGTTAGTAAACTAGAAAAATTTCAACATCCGTCAAAAATTTAAGCAAAAGAAATAACCATTTTAAATATAGAATTATTAACTAACAGAAAATATTTCTGAACATTTCCCATCAGTTCCAATTTTTAAAATCAAAGGAAATCCCAGTTCTAGCAGTCTTTCCAAGGAAATTGAATTTCTCGTTTGATTTGAGATTTTCACGGCATTATGGCTTTTAAAATTTATTTTGGGGTATTATGCTGTGTTGCATAATATCACATCTGCCCTGATGATGGATGCTGTAATGTTGTACGGATCGTTCTTTAAAGAAGGAGGTAGCGCTACACGGCATAGTACCCAAAAATAAATCAGTAAAATGAATTTCTCGTATTCATTTAGTTATTTATGTTTTATCATACAAAATTCCGACCGAAAACAATTATTCCACAAAATATTGTTGAAATGCCCGATGACAATTTCATAAATTCGCCATTCGGGCGGAGAAGGCAAATAACCCTGAGTGACACGCGACACGCGACAAGCGACAAGGGTCTCGAACTACCTTTACCTCGACGAGCGGGCCGGTCCTGCAACCTGGCAACACCATTACTTCTCCTCCTTAAATCCCCACGAAAAGTGGTATAAATATTCATCCATTACTCGGCTACCTTTATCAGCTATTGTCGGTTGCTCATTTATATTGCAGGACCCTTTATGCAAGGAGGCTCCTGTCTGACGACTACCGGTCCGAGTCCTGAGAGTCCTGAGATACTTCTCGGACACTTTTTAAAAACTTGATTTGAGTGGGATGTATGGTTGCTGTGATTCAGTGATATGAATTTTCTCAAAATGTATCAAATAATTATTAGAGACGAAATTTTCATTTGGTACAATAAAATAGTCTTTACCCAATTATAGATTTAGTGTATTTTACAAATTTCATTGAAAAAAAATGTTTTTCTATGCCCAAAACTAAATACGTCTTTTGCACAACATCATTATACTTACCAGGGAAGAACTTTTTTCAATCGTCTACCAGAAGAAATCAGAAGCATTAATGATAAAACCTGAATACTGCTCTCTGTCAAGAGACACATTAAAAATATTTTGAAAAAAAAAACTACTGTCACTTAATTAATCTCACAAATATCCTTAGTTTTCCATAACTTCCTTTCTTTTTAAAAAAAATATTATATTAATATATTATCCTTCACTACTATCAAAAAAAATACTAAAGCAAACATACATTTATGTACAATGAATTATTTTAAGTACTAACTAACAACAACATTTATGTACACTCCCCTTCCATACACAAGCAAATGCTTTCAATGGAAGAGTAGTAAAAAGACCCAAGATGTAAAATGAATTATGTACCATGTAAACATATTATTAAAATTACAAAAATAATTACAAAAAAAAAAAAAAAAACATCATAGTATTTTATTGCAAATCGCCATATTTCGATATTTTCTCACTAAATGAGTAAGTCTTGTTTTTTGGTCTTAACCAAAGGACCAAATTCTCTTTCATAATGATTTGATTATTAATTGCTTGTTTAAAAACAGTTGTTAGAAGTGAGTTTTGCTAAAAAATATTTGCACACAAAACAACGGGTTAAAAACATATTTTTTTAAATTTTGGTACATCTACATATTTTAAATTTTAGGACCGAGATTTATTTAGTATATCATGTAATGTATATATTATGTATATGGCTGTAATGTCATTCAATTTCAGAGAAATGCGTATTGTCTATGCGCGATTGCTACCAAAGTTAATAGAATTATGTTATATTTAACACCCAATTAAAATTTGTAAATAACGTAAAACAAATAACTAATACAGGCATGGAGACATTGTGATTGATAATCAGAACTATCAAGGACTTCGTTCATTGTAAATTATTGATATCGTATGTTTGTGGCAAGTACGCAGCTTATTAGAATACAATTCAATAGTGTGGTTTCCATACTATCAAATTCATATAAGAATTATTAAACATACGTAGCACGAATGTTTACGATTTATTAACTTCAAACTTCATATACATATTCAACACATAAACTATACATTCTCACTCAATATAGAAAATAGAAGAAAAATAAATGACTTTCGAAACTAGACTCTTGTGAACTCCTGCACCTCATCGACTTTAAATTACTAAATGGACCAATCAGGCAAAATATATTATTCTACAATTATAATTCCGGGTCTAACTACCACACATACGCACCTATATCTCGCCTTCCTACACTTGGAAATAAATTCACCTAAAATATAAATTGAAAATTTAAGAAATACCTGAGTGATGTTTTTATATGGCATTTTATTATTATTTAGGAGTATCGCGTAGGACCGATTACATATTATTTTCATTCACTTCTTATTGTAAATTATTTGAATTCACTTGTGTTTATATTATTTTTATGCCATTTGCACTATAATTTTTTTTCCTCTTTTCTTATATTATGTACATCTAAATGGAAAATGATGAAGTTATTCGTTATTTATTTTGTTTGAAATATTTTTTTATGGTATTTAAAAAAAACCCTTTTAATATGCAGTAAATCATGTAAAAGCCCATCAGGGCGTACATAAAATTTTATTTAATTTAAAAAAGTGTTTTAACTATGGGTCTTATATTTAACTATATTAATTAACATATTTAACATATTAATTTTACACACGAGTTTTAGACTCTTGTAAAGGTAAACATGTTAATTTTTATTGAAATATGTTCTTTCTATGTAAATTTAAACATTATACTGTATTTTATAAAATAAATAAAAATATTTAAAAAAAAATATATATATTTTTATATTTATTTATTATATAAGTACATTTTTGTTTATTTGTTACAATATATGATCAAATATTTCAATACTCCTCTTCCATAGAAGCATTAGCTTGTGGCTGGAAGAGGAGTGTACATTGTTTTATTACAATAAGTAAGTACTTAAAAATAAAATTATTTTTAACTTATTTGAAGTGAGTTATTCTTAAGATTAATTCAATTGGAAACATTTTTATTTTTTGTAAGTTTGTCTTTAAAATATTTTTTCACAGTGTTTATTATTTGGATGTTATCATTAATGTTTCTCATTTCTTCAGGTAGTCGATTGAAAAAAATTCTTGCTCGGTAAGTGTAATAATTTTGTGCAAAGGAAGTGTTTAATTTTGGGCATGGAAAAATATATTTGAGTCGAGTACGGTTTTCAGTTACAAATTGATACTTGTCTTTTTCTTTTATGATTTGAATTAATGCATTTTTAGTATAAAAATCTTTAAATGAAGGCACTTGAAATTCTTCGAATAATCGATCCGTTGGGTAATCGGAAGGTTTTCGTAATATTATTTTAATTATTAACCTTTGTATCACTACTATTGGAGTAAGGTTAGTTTTGTATGTGGATCCCCAACTAATGATACCATATTGTAGAGTAGATTGGACCAAGGCATAATATATTAAATATAGGTTTTTTAAAGACAAAAAATTTTTGATTCTTAAAAATACATATATCAGTTTTCTGATTTTTTTTACAATTTGACATATTTGTTCCTTCCAATTCAAATTTTTATCAATAATTACTCCTAGATATTTGATTGTGTTTGTGTTTTTTAGTATTGTGCAGTTTTGGAGACAGTAATTTTTATTATGTATTTTGGAATTGTCATGAATGATAATGTTAAAATTTTTAGGGATGTCTTTTGTGTGTATTGCAAATGGAATAACATATGTTTTATCGCTATTTAGTGATAGCAAATTAATGTCGAAGAAATTCTTAAGAGTATTTATATAGTTTAGACCTCCTAACTAAGCTTAACATTTATAAGTAAGAAAAAAATGTCGGTTAACCGATGTGATTGTCGAATTTGGCCCGTCCGACTGCTAACTGATCCTCCGATCTACTGAACTATCGACCACCCCTTGCATACCCTTACTTTAAGTTTTTAAGTACCAAAATACTTATTTTGAAGATAATATCCATACATTTATTACGCCGGAATTCCCTCGATACAAAAAATCTCAAAGTAAGCCTCGACAATGATTGAAAACACGTTTTGTTCTGTTATTTAATATGTTATAGGCATGAAAAAATTCTCATTGTATCTTTAAATGCAACTAAACATGTCGAGAGATTTTTGCTCTATTTCAAACGAGTCATGTTTTATAACATATTTTTTTTACAATTTTCACATAATTATTATCGTTTTTATTAATATTAGCGCGCTCCCTCTAACATTCGTATTTATATATCTCCCTTTCAAACCATCTTTGAACTCTTACTACGGGGCCCTAATTTAACGTAAACCAATACATTATATTATGGTAGATGAATATTTGTTAGATGGAGCAAAATATTGATAGATCATTGAGAAAAAAGCACAATACTGCGATTATTTATCATATTCCCCACTTTCCGCTCTTAAAACATCCACTGAAATCAAAACTATTTCGGTTCGTTTCAGTGCAGCGAAATGTCACAAAGTTTCAATTAAAGCAGACACGCTCAAATGGTGGACACAATTTCTCACTTAGCATACGGAGCAGGTTTTGTGCCGCACCATCCCCCGCCTCCTACACCCACCCCACAGCAGTCACCCTTATAACGAGTGGTAATGGACACAGGACAGCTATAAGGCCTTCGCGGAGCTTTTCGTAAAGCTTTGGCGCGGTGAAACTTGCCACGGGATCGGACGCTGGCGGAACCGGATTATAGGTCGGGCGCCCGCAGCATGTCGCGCTAAGGGTGTAACGTACATCCTGCATGTGGCGAGGGAGCTTACTACCTACTTGGAATTATACTCCATCAACTTCTACTCAATCCACATAAACTATAATATATGTAACAGGTAAAAAATATATCCCATGGATGCTCCTCAAGGCATCGTAACTTGTATATTTAAATAGTAGAAACTGGCAGCTTTGTGCGACTATTTTTTACTGTTGAAAAATTTCGTAATACATGTTTTATAATAAAAATAATTAGAAATACTCTAAGGAGAAAAATCAGCATTGATAATTTATTAAAATCATGTTAAAAACGGGACATTACATTTTGTAAGTTGTCAGATATTTTGGTCTGCAGTCAGCAGTAGCTAAACTTATAAAAATGAAAAAAAATGTTGCGCATTATTTTCTATACAATAGACAAAAGGAATAACTATTGTTTCACATGCTAGGCATTAGTTAAGGCGATGCCATACGTAGTAATGCAAAATCATGTGTTTTTGGTTTGAAAATTTTGTCGCCTAGAAATGTTTCAGATGCTTTAATTAAATACTGCGAGTAGAATACATCTTGGCCTTTGAAATAATCGAGTATTTTTTGGAAAAGTCTTTTTATAAGCCCAGAAAAAAATAATGTAAAGGCCTATGAAAACTGCTTTAAAGTTCAAAATCTCCTACTTATGAACCCATTTTCGGTTATGATTTTATTGTTTAATGTGGCAAATTAAGTTATTTATAAAATGATAGAAAAAAAATTAAATATTTATGCCTGAACATCCACAAAATAAAATAAAAGGCACTTTTTGGCCATGTTTTTTTCTTGCATAAATCAAAACAGGCGGATGGTGTTAAGCGGGAATTTAAACCTTATCGCCATTTACGTAAGGGTTGTTATTGATAGCGGCTCAATTTAAAATATTACACGACGTAGTGCATTGCCTTACACATCGTTAATGATGGCTTCATTTCAATAAAAGCTTTCATGTTTCAGAAGTCACTTAAAATTAAACGAAATACGATTAATAAATAGTGACCAAACAAAGTGATTACCCTTACCTATTTAAGATAATAAATAAAGTATAGATTATACAAAATTCTACAGTTTGAAGACATTATTTTTTCATTTTGTTCGAGTTCGGCCCCTTCGCATTTGGATTAACTTCAATTCAGTGAATAAGGTTGAACTCTGATAGGATTCGAATTCTAGGAGAGGCTTTCGCTTTTGGTGCTAATTATGTTTAAAGTTTCCGGGATAGGTGACGTTTAGTTGGAAGAGGAAAAGGACATCGTCTGGACAAAGCCACGAGGCGCCGTGGTATAATCGGATGATTCTAAAGGTTAAATATAATTGAACTTATGGGCTTAATTAAAGAAGGTCTGATGTATTTTTAAGCATCAGAAACGTTGTGTTGAATATTTCAGTTTATATTTTATTACCGCACAAGAGTCCCGACTACTCGACCCGAAGCCAGTGGGACTTTGGTATCCCCAATCGGGATATATTGTGACGCTGAAGGAATTATTGAGGGGGTGTGGCAGTGGAAAGTTGTAATTCTTGGCTATTTTTTTCATAATGTCACTTACTATGAGTATTGAACTCAACCTATCCGACTGCTAGCCAAGCTTCTTGTCCACTTTGTTTTCCACCATCTTAATAATTATTGTGGAAATTCGTGAAAAACTATTGATGCATTCAATCATAAACATATCAAATTAAATATTCATTTCGATAATATAATATCTCCTCCAGTCGATAGTTCCAAATTGCCCTAAAATATTTACATAGTGTGAGATAAATATGCAATCGACTGAAAGCGGCGCTGAAAACTGTCTCCCACCCTCGGCATTTAACATTGTTTTGCAATTTGCCGAACCTTTCAGTGCACTATGGCCGAAGATTTAAACATTCAGGCTGTGAATAGACTAGCTCTCTATGCTGCTGGCTAACTACTGGCATGCTATGCACGATGCACATGGCGCATACGATTCTGTGACTGACAGTTTTTGGTTTCAGTGAATTCCGTGGAAACTGATCGTGTAATAGCACACGTATTTGGATTTTAATTTGGGTTTATTGCACAAAACATTTTTAGTATATTGAATATATTTGCATTAGTAAATAATTCAACTTATTTTTTACGCACCGATGATTTGACCCAAGAACCATATTTATTAGTAAAGATTCCAAGGAGAGAAGAACTAATGTAACGTAGGAGCTTTCTAGCATATTTACCAACATTCTAAAATAACACAAAATCTCTCTCATTTTTTAATCCATCAGATGAAGATTTTTTTAAAATTCCAAATAAAAGAATTTTGCATTTTCACATATTTAATTTAAAAAAACTAATTTATTCCTTACTAACAAGCAATTCGTCGGGCCGGGCCTGGAGACAGATAAGTCAAAAATACAAATTTAAAGTTATTGATCTTTCAATGTTTCCTTACCTCACACCCGATAAAGTGAAAACTAAAAAAAAATATATAGAAAAACACCTTTATGAGCATACAAACTTTAGACTTTTCTCACCTTACTTAGCAAAATATAGGTTAATTTAACAAATTGAATGATTTAAAAAAAGGCATTTTTTAAATAACTATTTTCACACCCACAAATTATTTTGCTCAGCCATTTTTTAATACACGAGTGCGTATACTATATTTTTAAATACCTATCTATTCATCTTTTTGAATTTTCTGAGAGTGAACTCTATTGGCTACCCTCTTCGTAGCTAATGGATTGCTTGACGGACCGTGTTGGAATCGTGTTTAAATTTATTTTTATTTTTTATATTAACTCTACACAGGAGGCCCTGAAGAAAATAATTTCCCTCAGGGCCTATGTCATCTTTGGGGATGCTGTGTGGAGGGTCTTTTTGTGGAGAGGAAGGAGTGAACATGGGTCTTGAAGAGTACCATGTTGTAGGAGGGAGGAAACACAGAGGCCGGCAGTTCGTTCCACAGCCGAGCTGTTAAACTTAAGAACGAATCGTAGAAGCGACCCGTTCTCATGTGACAAATGTCAACCGTGTACAAATGTTTGGCGCGCGTTTGGCGTGTATCCCGACTACGCACCGGTGCCGAAGGGATCAATGACGCTAGTTCCTCAGAGCATCTTCCATTGTAATACCGATAGAACAAGGACAGCATACCTACCTGACGCCTGTGCTCTAAAGATTGCAGTCCGTCTGTTAAGATTGGGAAATCTATCAAACGGACCGCCCGTTTCTGCACAGAGTCAAGGGTTTTTTTCAGGTATTTTGGGGCTCCGGACCAGAGGTGACTGCCGAATTCGACAGTAGGTCGCACTTGCGATTTGTACAGGGTCAGCAGTTGTGTACTATTAAAGTATCTGCGGGCCCTACAGTACGCCCAGCTTCTGAGAGGCCAACTTTACTCTGGCTTCGATGGAGCCCCCGTACCAGAGCTGGTCACTTATAGTTACACCAAGCATATCAACGGAAGGCCTGTTCGGAAGATTGCTTCCGTTGAAGGAGACTAGATTATCATTTGGATCCCTTTTAGACGTTATCAGACATGATTGGGTCTTTGAAACATTAAATTCGACGAGATTATTTTTACCCCAGGAGGAAATACTCTCGAGATAACCGTCCATTCTCTGCTTCAAAGCCCTCCGAGCCGTTGGAGTTTGTGTACCCTTTGGGGGCTTGTCAAACAAAAAGCTACCATGAACTGTACTGTCATCCGCGTAACAATGAATCGGTGCACATGTCAAAAGGTCATTGATGTGCAACAAAAACAAAGTCGGAGACAGAACCGATCCCTGTGGGACGCAAGTATTTATGCTGTCGTGTAAATAAAGTGTATGTTTACCCGTGACGATTTGATGTATTGTATTTTATGTGAGTGGAGGTGTATTGATTCATATTTTTTTGTTTTCACATAAGTAGTATTGATAGTCCGTAAAATACATGTTTTCTGATAAATCGATCAAAGTTTTTTTTTAAAATTCATTATCGTAATTAAAAAAAAGCCTGCGTTGTTGCAAGTTCTCAGATGCAAGTGAGCATAGGAAATAAACGAACAGTATGATAGAGTGCACCGCTGCATCGCCATCGTTCTATAGGAAGTGCATCACAAAAAGGGGGCCCTTAAATATTTAGTGTATTGCGATAGGCCCCGCTAACCGGCCTAACAGCGGCCGCTGTACCGGAGTCACAATTTGCAAGCAGTGAAAATACCATACTACTGCAAAACGTTCTGTGAACTTTTAAGACTTTTAGGTATTCCATTGCATTTCAGTGTCACCACTTTCAACACAGCCACTTCTAAATTTGGAATACAATTTATTCGATTTTAATATTTTAATAGCACTTTCAATGGTTTTCCCGTGTTCTCTATTTCAAATGATGCATTTATTATATGCATATATTGAAATGATACAAATGGATTGCATGCAGTTGGCACTGATTTCGCAGAAACAATAGATGTGGTTAACTGAACTGAATCTAGTATATATTATTAGCATCTCACAAGTATTAACGTTAACACATTTTTCTTCAACAACATTCATTGGTTCGTCATATTTGTTTTAGCTAAATTTACTCTATGATTACTCCCGATTCACTATATTATTATATCATAAGTATATCCCTCGGATTCGTGGGGATAAGGATTGTCGTGATCTTGGCAGCAAATGCTTCTGCACACTGGCAGTGCGGGGCGGGAAGATCGGTAGAAGCCGTTGAGGGAAGCACTCTGACCTCTCCAGCCGGACTCTTTCTGTCCATCGCGATTCAAACATCCGTAACTCCTGGACGCACTAGACGACTCCTGGACACCCAGATTCTTACCCACCCCTCATACAGTTTTCAATCATAGAACTTCCTCTTCTTTCTTTCGTTAAAAGGACCCTCAAAACGGCAAGGAGTTATGTTATTTAAAACTAGACAATATATCAAATCCATTTAATAAGAATATCACAGGTTAATAAATAAAACACCGGTACACCGTATTCAATTTGAATCGAATAAAGTGGTTTTATGAGCAGCCCGCTGCCAGGAGCTCAGAAGTGTGAGGAAATGATCATAGCGATAATCCGCATCAAGTTCTGAGCGCAGTAAAAACTTTAGCCAGCCACCGTCCGGGCCGTAAAACCGACAAAAGTAATCGCGAAAAATGTGTATAATAAACTAACAGTCATAAAACTATTTCAGCAACCGGCGGGTATTCCCCAGGCTGTCGAACAAACAATACACAACTACCCCCAATTCACAAGAGAGATTCCTCAATGTACTCGCACATAAAAACTATTGTTCTTTGAGGAAATTGAGTTTCTCTAATGGTAGAAGATTGAGGGTTTCGCTGTGTTTTAAAGGCTTTCGTAGACTACTTAATTTGTTTGGTAATCTAGATAATTTTGTTGTATATAATTATGTAGCCAGTTCACAAGACATTTCAACGCCTAGACCCCTGACATGATAGACAAAATATATATTTTTTAATATTTGAACAATTTCATCGGAAGTAGAGAAATATTTACATTACTTAGTATAGTACCCATTAGAGGAGCGAGATTATGGCACCTGCATTACTCAAAGAATGTAACTTACCCTTTCGACCGTATGTTTTTTTTTAAATACATTGATCTTTAGATTTTTTCCTCCCTATCTAGAGCGAAAAAAAGCGTTTTTCGTTTTCCATTTCTCGTAATTTTTTTTACACCAACCCCATATAGGAGGCCCTGAAAAATATAATTTCCCTAAGGGCCTATGTCATCATTGGGGATGCTGTGTGTAGGGTATTTTTAAGGAAATGAAGGAGAGAATGTTCTGGTAAGGAAAGGGGTATGAGGGTGAGTGGGAATCGAGAGATCAGTGTGTCTATCAGGAGGTATGAATACATCCCTTAAATTCAGCCGTTTAATTCATCAAATTTCCATCCGTTTAATTGAGCCGTCGTTCAATTGAGTCGACTCTTTGAGCCGTATGAAAATATTGAGCTGGTACAGTGGCCCCACTATTAATAAAATGAGTCATGACCCATGGCTACTGTATATCACTTTTCAAAAGTGTGTTGAATTGTCACTGTCCTGAGTTGTCCGGTTACCATCACTGTTCCGAGTTCTATTATCTGTCGTACACGGAGAAAACATACTGATATAAATATTGCTAATTTAGTAAAAATATTTTTCAAATCATTCGTGATCCTGTTAAAAATGGGACTGCAGGCCCTTAACGATTGGATTGATAGGATTCATGTTAAACTTTTTATAACAAAAAGGTATGAATTTACGCGACATTGGAACACGTGTTCCTAAAAATCATTATATTTTCGCATTTTGTCACTATATATTAACAGAACAAACTCAGGTGCGTGAACACGTGTTCCGATATATTGGGAAAGTACTTACAATTTATTAGGAAACCGCCTGCTGTTCCGTTCAAAAGGTGATTTTAATAAATCACCAATACTCATTTTTCTCAGTGTACCTATAAATAAATTAATATTCCTAGCGTTTTTCTTTGATAAATATAAAATTAAAATTAAATTGAATCAATATTGTAGAACATATTGTTCCAAATTTTGTCGGTAAATAGATAATAATAAATGTATATATATAAATTTTATGAAACGTAATGCAATCAATTAAAAAAGCATCGAAATATAATTCTTAACTTTACATTTTACTGTGTTTGGTTTCCGTTACCTCAAGACGAAAATAACGTTACCACTCTACTAAATAATTCTTATGATGGTACTTTACTGTATTTGGTTTCCGTTACCTCTAGACAAAAATAACCTTACTAGGTATTTTCAGAATCAGATTATTTATCTACGAGGGTTAAAATTAAGTTACACTATTATTGAAAAGTCCAGGAGTAGTAGGGAACTTTGTCTGGGTGCAGTGGAAAAACTGTAAAATTCCTATGCATTTACTTTTCCCACTCGGACATTCACACGCCAGCAACCACGGAGACTCCACTTGCTCCTACTGTCGATTGCGAAGAGCATAATTTTATTCGTTCTGTTACGGCAAAAATATAAAAGAGCGACTGAAATTCATCTCAACTTTCTCCGAATATTTATAAAAGCCGTGCAATATTTCACATAATAAATTCTAAAGATCTGCGTCTATCAAAAGTGTGTGCAAGAGTTGTTCGAAGCCTGCGTTAGAACAACACAAAGAGCAGAGAGTTGACGCTGCAAGAGAGTTGCAATGAAATTTTTCCAGTTTTTCGAGGTTGAGGGAGATGGTTTATTCGACTGAATAGTGACCGGGGACGTGACATGGATCCATCACTTGACGCCCAAATCCAAAAGACAGAGTGTGATGTTAAAAGGAATGGACCAACGCCAAAAAGGCGAAAGTTGGCTACCTAGTTTGGCGGGAAAGTGGTTTGTCACTGGATTAAAAAAACTGCTATCACGGTAACAAAATTGTATGGAGATTCATCGCGATTACGTTAAAAAATTACTATTAAATGTACTCTTCGAAATTTACACTATTTTAATAAAAAAAGTGTATCTTAATTATGAGACAACCATCGTAGTTTAGTTAGGACCCAAAAAAATTGCGATACCAAAAAAAAAACAGAGATTTCTAATAACAGGCCGGACTAATCAACAAATGGCATTTTTTATCTAGCTGACATGTTCGCCATTTCGGCCGTGGGGACATTCATATTTGAAAGGTTCAAAATTGTGACATGAAATGTTTATGTTTATTATTCACGTCCCGAGACGTGTCAACTGTCCCGGGCCGCAGCGGTCATCGTAAAACTCACTACGCTTCTAACTTATGCACTAACCATGATTAGGTCAACACTTCACCTAGTCTTTATTTTCAAATCAATGCCAAATGATCTTTAACTAACTAAGTTTTCATAGGTCACTTTATAAAGTTCTAACAATTAATAGATCAAGACATCGCCTCGTCATCATCTTCAAAACAATATTAAATAATTTTTACAAATAGTTAGCACTAATGCCAAATAATCTTGTGTCGTCAATTAGTTACCTAATCAGTTTGCACCAACTATTTTTTCAGAGGTCACTCTATAAAATTATAACTATGATTAAGTCAAGACATTGCTTACGTCTGCATCTTCAAATTAATGCCAAATAATTTTTTAATTCTTTCAGAAAGAAAAAACACAAGAATTTTTTTCAAAAACCGTTTTTAAAGTTCGTTCAGCCCACATTTAATTTAACTCGATTTTAACCCAACAATCACTATGACAACATAAGAGTTGTAATTAGTAACACATACGAGTATTTTCTTTCGTTTATTATTATTACAAAATATACAACATCTAGCTCAATATTTAATAGCCCCGCAGTACTGGGGAAATGTATTACACAGCGTTGCTATATTGAAATCTTATTTAAGGAGGAATAACCGAAAGAACGAAGTACCGGCAAGTATTCTCCTGCGCTTTCACACAAAATAAATCACTAACTTTATATTTATATGACGAATAGTGAAAAAAAATTTCTGAAATAAACTTTCAACTCTTTACTGACTTACTGTCCTTCAAATATGCATAATGAAAAAAACTGTTATCATTTATGTCGGTGTCTTCACTAACATCTCTAAATAGGATAAAACAAATTAGCTATCCGGGTCTGTCTGTCTGTGCCCGTAGTTCTTCTAAACTACTGAACGGATTTTGTTAGGATTTTCACTATCATTTATAGATTTAAAAAAAGATTTATACATTGTAATACATGCATATTATCTTTATAGAAAGTAGAGAAAAGTCAAGCAATGCCATGTACACCGTCAGCTAGTATTTTAATAAATATATGAGGCGGTAACTAAACCCGCAGTAAAATTGCGTAGATTACTACGCCAAGTAGACCGATTTTTTTTTTAAATATTCCAGCAAATATTTATCCGCTTTCCGCTAATTATGATACTAATTGGACATGTTGTTTCCATCGTCACCAGCAAAAGCTTCCCCTGGCCACCACCACCTCGAGGGCCGCGCGGCGGGCGGAACTTCCCTCGCAAAGGGAATATCTCCAGTTTACCGATGGAGAAATAAAACTTTCCAGATAAAGTGAGAGTTTGCAAATCTCATTGTGGGTTTTTGACAATTAAATGTCCCACCAACTGAATATTGCCAGGGGATTCTGAAATTACCCAGTCGACTTAATCAAGTTTGAAAGTTTGAGATTTGGCGACGTAATCCGATAATTGGAATTACAGCTTTCTTGGTTTCGTTGGTCAAATTTTAAGTCATCCTTACAAAATTGTCTTAAAAATAACACGATGGTCCGTGGAAAAATAAACGAAATGATTCATTTTATTAAAAACATTAAAAACTCGTAGCAGCATTAAAATTATTCAAAATGGGTGCTTTTCGGGCTATCACCGTGCTGCGATATTCAGAACCTCGATGACATACTAACGCCAACAAGATGTCAAATTGTTTGATTTTTTGTCATGATAAACTACTCTGTAAGCCGACAGCTATCACCGTAAGGCACAGTTGCTTAAATGCCGATTCTAAATCCGTTTCAGCTTTTGAAAATAATGTTATCAGCAAAAGGGGATAACTATTATGTTGTTAAAAAGCTTGTCAGCTTATTACAATTTTATTGAAAGCTGAAACGGACCAAGAATCAGCGTTTAACGCAAAAAAACAAAATGGTTCTGAATGGCTAATTGATGACAATGTTACATTTGTATTTCTACGAAACAACCGGGCCTTGGCAAAACTAATAGTTCTATGAACAGTAATATGTAATTTAATCAATCGAAACCAAAATTTCCGCTGAAACCATAAGATTTTTAAGTAGGTACTTAAAAACCTACTCATTTAATTATAAACCATATATTTTAGTAACATTTTTTTTTCAAATAAAGAATTACACAATTTTCTGATTTCATCTGAATGAAAATTCCTTTTCAAATTGTACGTACCATAATATTTTTAAAAATGCGGAAAAAAGTTCAAATAAACACGATAATTTTATTTGAAAAACGAAATGGAAATTTTTGCATCTAAACTCTTCACTAACTTGTAATTGGGTGTGCATTCAATTTATTACGACATTACATAATATTTAGTAAGTAATTTATAATAATAAATAGTATAATTAATCTTGTAAAATAAAACAAACTCCTAAAACCGGCACTCTAACTTACACCTTCAACTCCAAGTACGTGTAAATAAATTGAATAACAAATTGACTTTTTGCGGTTCTTGAAATCAGAACCACGGAATAATGTTGAGAGTCCTCCAGAGCTCACAAGTGGCCAGAGGGGGTGCTAGAAGTCTGTGGAAGGCAGTGGAAAGGCTGTAGAAGGCAGCTGTACCCCGGTGTACCCCGTACTCGCGCAGCGCTCACTGTACCGCCGCGCTGTGAGAGGGTATTCCCAGACACTCAACAATATAGCGTGGACGTGATACATTATGAATTTATCCATACGCGATAAAAAGGGACTGCGCGGGCGGGAGGACGGACCCAGAGGCGCAGCGATATGGGGTTGGAAATCTCAGAGATGGAAAAAAATGATACCAACCTAAAGAAATGGAATGGTCTCAAGACAAAACAAAACAGCGGTATAACAAAACATTCAAGAAAAGTGATCATAATTTTTAAGAGAACAAAAAAGACGATATTACCAAAATATATTTATATTTTTATTTATTTTATATTATATAAACAACCAGTACATGATTTTTACAGAGAAGATGATACAATATACAGGAATAAAATACTTCATGTTGGGTACCTACGATATGTTTCCTTCTATTTCCTGCTGTTTATAGATTCTTATATAGTTACATAATTCGTATTGCCTAATTTTTTTTACTTCTTCTTTCATTATTTTAAATGTATTGTATCCTCAAAATATAAGTGCACGCAAATAAATATTATATTGTTCCTTATAAAATTGTAAAATGGTGGCCTCAGCACGTACTCAAGAGGCCCAGTGAGGCCCATATTACCAAATGTATTAATATATTTTTTTAAATCTGCTCTTGTATCTATAAAAACTAAAGTAAAAAAATGAATAATATATCTATTAGCCATCTGCATTCTAATTCCCTCGTCGCATAAATTATTTGAAAGCTGTTTGAGAAATGCTACTCCATCCCTTCTGTCTTTCAGATAGTTTATCAGTAGCATTATAGGTAAATTCTTCGGAATCATTTTATCGAATTCAATTGCTCAAGGGACATATTTTTTGAATTGCAATTCTTCGAAATACATATTTTTCGAAGTCTTAATTCTTAGAAAAGCAATTATTTTAGAATTCCGCTGCACGCAAAGGCTCTGAAAAAAACAATGCTTGATTTCAACTTAAATATCTAATGTAGACAACATAAGGGTGGCATAAATCAAAGTCAAAGAAAATTTTGTTTCGAAGAATTGATTCGCGAAAAACTTATTTCGAAGAAAACGTTAAATACCAATCATTAGATATTACTTTTGCTTTTTAACATTAAATTATGCTGCATTGAGGACACTGAGGAAACAAAGCATTTCCTCCTTTCCAGGAAGAAATGCTTTGTTTCTGTTTTTTTCAAGAACAAAATAAATTTTTAAAAATCTTAACTTAAATACTAACAGAATTCTGTGTGAGAATACATGTCAAAACTACGAGAAATTTACATTGCTAAAAAACCACACAACGGAGCATATTTTTGTATTAATGCATTTTTTTATTTTGATTCACTGGGTAGCTAGGACTTGCTTTTTCACAAATGTTGTGATTAGCAGTTAACCTATTTTAATCAACTCTTGAACGTCTTGAAAAAAAATTCATGCGTTTTCTAAAAACACCTAGATACTTACGCCACTGGCACGTTGTATTGTGTTACATTTAGCAGTAAGGGGATTGCGTCAGGAGCGGGTGTCCCCAGCCGCCCATGGACCCTCCCCACCCCGCCTCCTGAGCCGCCACCCCGGCACCACCCCCTCCGCACCACCCTCCGGCACAGCATCAACTCCAAGCACACAATCTTTGGAAGAAGGTGTTTTGGGAAATACAGGTTTCATTTGTTACAAAACTAACTAGACTGCCGCGCTGAATGTTTCAGGCAACGCTCCGTCACGCGGCCGGGCGATCAAATTATTTACAAACTTGTTACTACTACTTGTTACTTGTTAGATATCCCTAACATGCTTTGTTTCACTTACTATTCTGAGGAGGTTTGATCAGCAGCAAGCCCGTCTCTGTTAGATTAATGTATAAACCTGAAACACACCACTTCTGTTTTATGATCTAAAAATCACTATATCCTGAAGTCGTTATTAGCAGTGTCTCTGCTTGAAAAAAATTTCCAAAAAGATAGAGTGTGTGGCAAGCCTACGCACGACGGAAGTGAAACTTTGAGTATTCTTCTCTCTTTCTTTTCATTTCTTGTGCCACGAATTTTTTTCTCACTTCTATCTCGTCACTACTCATTTTTGACACTTAAACTCTGTTCCAAATCGAATAAACCACAATTGATTACGTATTTCACTCGTATTACACTCACCGCGCAGTACACGAAGCAAGCAGCTGATGCCTGGCCTGGGTCCCGTACCCCCACCACCAAATGATCACTGTTTTTCGTGACGGTCATGAGTCGGTTTTACTCCGGTCCTCGAAAATGCATGACGCGCGTAAAGAAGTTTCACTTCAAAAACACACATATTCTTAATATAGTTAGTTATCCGAGATAAATTCATTTTTACATACATTTAAACGCCTTTCCGAATTCTTCATTTTCGAGGCTTGCTATAGGGTGACGATGGAGTATTGAGTTATCTTTCCAAATGCTGAAATCCCTATTGACCAACTGCCCGAATGGTCAACTTGTGAGAGAACCATATTTAAAAAAAACTTCTGGACAATTCGAAGAATTGTAAACCATATCGCGATATTATTTCGGGTTTCTTCACCAATGGCACAGTTTGTTTTACTAAGTGAAACAAAAATGTCTGAAATTTTCTAGATTTTCGACACTTAATTACTGGTATCTCAGTATAACAACAATCTATTTTGTATGAAGGAAAAACAGAAATTTAGAGATTAATCTTCAATATGATTTTTTTGCAATAAACTTTCTTCATAATAACCATGCAAATTAAAAAAAAATCTTCTAAAAAACAGTCTAAAGGCATCCCCAATCCTTTTCAAACAAAAAAAATTAAAAAAGTGTCATATATTTATTTATTTATTTGTACACGCCCAATTAGGGCTTTTACAATTAAAAATACATTTGATATGTCCATAGCCCGCGTTTAATGTACACTTCAACTCCTGAAGCATTTCGTAAGTCAATAAAAAATCTCCCCATAAATTCAACACACCCGAAAAGTTTAGTTTAAACGAAAATATCGATAACCGGAATGAAGTTATGAGGAATCCAAAACAAGAAGTGATGTACTTCCTTCCGGTTCTTATCAAGCGGGAAGTTTATCGCCGCCCACAAAAGAGTTGTTGAATTAAATTCGCGCAAGTTTCCATAACGACTCGAGTCAACTCAAAGATTGTAAAGTCGTACAAGACGCAGTAAAACTATATTTTTATTTGAAAAAAATATTGTGAAAAAAAATATATCAAATTATGTGGCCAATCGGTAAATCATTGATATACTCGTATTCATGAGATTTAAATTTTTTTATTTGAATAATAATATTTAATTTGAATAATATTGCTTACTTTAAAAGCTAATGTTTACATTTTGTGCAACAGTTAGATATGCAATAACCTCTAACTGTTTAATTTTGTTATTTTTACTTATTACGTACCTACTTGTGAGCTTATATTCTTAACATATTTTTTATATCCATCTTCAGACTCTAAGAGCTGTATATTTTACTTTCTTTCAATCCGTAGCCATCTATGGTATCGTAGGATGGGGTATAGCAGCATCAGTTCAATTTCTCCATCCCATTATCACAGCTCAAAAACTCATCGAGAATTATATTTAAATGCCACTCTACTCAACCCTTAGATCCTCAAGCTGCAAGTTTTCGTGTATTATGAAAATCGACAAATGTTTGCAAAGATAAGCCTGTGCTATGAATGGACGAATAACCTCCTCAGTTCTCAGCTCCACTAAATCGTATTCATACGCGATTTTTATCGCATATTTGTTGCTTCATCCCCAAGACAAGAACCACATTCGCTCAGGGTCAATTCAATGCACTGGATACCGACGTCAGGTCATCCAGAGTTTGCCCGTAATTTCTGTTGGCGTTCAGAGTTAGGTATTTGGACGGACCTTTTTTTTAAAAGTGCATCTTCTCAAAAATGAATTTTTCTTACTTCTTTCTTTCTTTTTGATATGTATAAAAGGTTTATTTTTATGTGATGATTAGTTTATCATGATATGAGTTGATTTATATTTTTTTCTTTAGTTTTGTACCTATATAAATATCCTCGGACACCATAATAATGGCTGTTCCTAGTTTGGCGACTGAGAAAACATAAAATTATTGTTAGCGTAAAATTATCAATGAATAAAGGGAAAAAATATACGCCAGAGCCTAATGGGCGTCTAGACAAATAAAATTATCAAGTCGATACTGAGTTACAGAGTATTGCAAAAATGATGTCACTGTGCCCTAGAGATTGTCAACTATGATGCATTCAGTAATAATATTCTAGACCATTGTGAATTTATTTTGTAGGTAACACGTGAAATATTTTCCTCATGATCAACATAACACATCCTCTTAGATTCGTCGCCATTCCACCATCGACTCAACCCGGGTCGGATAACGCCCGGAGAAAATATAAATTTGAAATATTGATAGGGTTTTTGATAGTCCACCCCCTATAAGGGGTATCACCTTTGTTCCGTGCCGTTTGTTTGTCGGGGCGGTGGGGCGCGTTGTGGAGGGGGCGGTAGTGCGGTAGGGGGTGGCGAGGGGGACGGTAGGATTCGCGGTCGCAACTCAACAAGTCGACTCAGCTTCCTCAAGGGGTAGTAAAGGAAAATTGTCTCCAGGTTATTGCACACATGTTAGTCATTTTAAAGTTGGATTATATTACATTTTTAACAAGAGTGGTTGTCTTTTCTTAAAATTTGGGTTGGTGGTGACATTTATAATGTTTATAAACATATAGTTTCCCAAATCACAATTATTTTTATACAGCATGCTATTTTTCCAAAATTTGGCTAAGAAAATAATGGGATAACACCTTTTCGCATATTAATATTGTGAGTAAAAACTGATACCTCACGATTGTTTTTTTATCAAAAAGTATTTCCAAAATATTGGTTGATAATTAGTACAAATTGATAAGTTAATATGTTTTATTATTTGAAAATAAATAAAAGGATACATTCGAAGTCAATAACACTGAAAATACATTTAAAAAATAAATTTATTAAATAATACGAATACTAATTATCATCGAACAAAAGCGAGAGGAATCATGGTTTACTGACTTTACTAGTTCTTTGTTAGTGATTGCATTTTGTTAAAACTTTCGCCATCAATATTTCGACAATAAACCACACGTCAAAGACAAGTTGTGACGACAAGGTCGGAAGCAATATTTCACCCTTAACTTTTCCCACTATTTTATATTCCTGTGACGGGATTTATTCTTATTTCAACCCCCAAAACAACCCCTTCTATGTTCATTCATAAAATAATATGGACAGACGATTGTCTGCCAGGTTATCTGCAGGTCTTTATCATAAGGTGCCATTTGAATAAATTCCGTTTGTTCATTATATTTTCTCATTTATGCCGTTAACTTTGTTTATAAAACCGTTCTTCAGGAGTCTAGGATTTTTCATAAAAAGTTTGCTTAGTGACTTTTTAGGTCGACAAACATAATAAATATTACGTTACTTTGTATACACCAATGATGTTTGTACACGTAAGTGGTGTATACATAAGTATTTCATTTTCACATAATTTAAATGACACCACAAAGCAATTTTGCAACTATTAAAGAAATAATGTTACGTAGAACTTTTTCCAGACATTCACAAGCCAATGCATCTCAGATGGTTTGGTATAATAATTATGAAAAATATATCTTTTTCCAGAAATACACTTGTGATTTTATGTCCTTGTGGCCAATACAATTTTTTATTGGTTTTTAGGATGCTTAGACATGTTACGGTTTTTTATTCTTGTCCCACCCCTTCAGTCACGCTCAGAGTCCATCACAGAGTGCATCTGTGATCCAGAATGTTTACCAGAATCATTCAGCAAATTATATTTTAATTTGATCATTTTTTTATGTACTTCGTCAGGAATCGTTCTGAGTCACATATCCACCTAAACATATCTACACTATGTAGATTAATGTACACGGTTTGTGGCTAACGTGTAGGGACGTGTGAAGTCGGCGTGACCTTATTTATTGACCTCCCACAAGACGTATAGACGTGTAGAGCTCGCATCGTCCGCATAGAATCAGAGCAAGTTTACCATCGCCATTAGCGGCGGTCACTAATGGCAGAAATGGCGTCCATCGCGGGGGTGATCGGGAAACACTGGCCCTCAAGTGCTAAACTCTTCCGCCGCTAATTCAAGCACACATACAAACAGACTAACTCAAGCTTACGAACAGACAGACTAATCCAAGCACGCAGACAGTCGGAATTCGTACAGCAGCGGGTGCAGTAGCGTGGAGAAATAAAACTGGCGCTATCTAAACAAAGAGCCCTAATTATTCGGCCCGGGGCGCGGGGCTCGGCCTTATGGGTGTTTTGGGGCCCATTCCGCCGCGCTATAGGCCCCCGGGGGCCCCGGCGCCGCCCAGCCAATCACCGGCTGGATAGAGCGTACGATTCGGTTTTTTCTCCCTCCCACCATCCCCACGGTGGGGAGGGGAAGGCGCCGGCAATATGCCCGCAGCGCCGTCGTCTTGCAAATTACTCATTTTTATCTTCTTCATCTAATGAACTTTCTCCTATTAAGCCTCCTTACGATTCGATTAATTTAATCAAATGATTTAACTATCGTTCACGTAGTGGAAATTCACCTCGATCGATTAGGTTTACTCTGCGGTTAGCAATAATCTTTTTCAGAAAAAAAATATTATGGATAATGAGATTCTTGAGATCTCCAATTTTATTATTTTTCTACTATTCCCGTTATTTTAAGAACAATTTAAAAATGAAAATTATTAACAAAAGCTTTACAATTTTCCAATATGCTAAATTATATACACCTTAAATACTAGTAGTTCTTGTGAACAGCTAAGTAGTCCTCGCGTTCAAAAAAGTTCGTTTCTAATTTTCTCTTATTTAATACCTAAATCTAAACCAAAATTTCTTCACAAATCACAAGATTTGTCAAATTATATAAGTCTGTGGCTGAGTTGGCATTACGTTTGGGTCCCATCTAGGCGTCGTATGATTAATTCGTAACACGGGAATGTTTGTATTTCTTTTAAATATATATTTTTTGTAAAAAAAAAACATCAAATAAAGAACTATACAATTTGTCCAAAGAAAAGTCACTATCTCAATTCTGTTTTCAAACTTTCTTCATGCATTTATGTATCGTATTTAATATTGAAAAAGTCCAATTTAGCCATGTAATCAAGTTGAGGTTTGTTTCAATAATAAAGTTGACGCAGAAGATTTTTGAAAACGGAAACAGAACGCACAAACAAATTTAAATACAGATGAAATAACAAGTAAAAAAAATATCAGTATTGTACCGGTGACATGGAATTTAAAAAAATCAAAATAATTTAACCCGGCCTATTTAAAAGGATGTTAAAAATTATGTCGTTTTACAACATTTATTTGAAGAAATCAGCAATATTATAAGTTACGCGTCGACATACTTTTATGTTTTTTTTTTCGTGTAATATTTTAAATTTGGCCGCTACCAATAACAACCCTTACGTAAATGGCAACAAGGTTTAAATTCCCGCTTCACACCATCCGCCTGTTTTGATTTATGCAAGAAAAAACATGGCCAAAAAGTGCCTTTTATTTTATTTTGTGGATGTTCAGGCATAAATATTTTTTTTTCGATCATTTTACAAATAACTTAATTTGCCACATTATACAATAAAATCATAACCGGGTTCGTAAGTAGGAGATTTTTAACTTTAAAGCAGTTTTCATAGGCCTTTACATTATTTTTTTCTGGGCTTAAAAAAGACTTTTCCAAAAAATACTCGATTATTTCAAAGGCCAAGATGTATTCTACTCGCAGTATTTAATTAAAGCATCTGAAACATTTCTAGGCGACCAAATTTTCAAACCAAAAACACATGATTTTGCATTACTACGTATGGCATCGCCTTAACTGTATTAGCTATCAACAAAAAGAGTTTTGCTGGGAAATTTTGGAAAACATGTCAACGCAAGCCACTGCCACTGCCACGTATCTTCTACATAAATCTTATTGCACAAATGCACATCGGTTTTATCCTAGTATAATCTTATTTGGAAACACAACACCCGCAATGTCGTTATGATATGAGCCGGGCCTTCGAGGCATGTTCTGCGGCCCCACGCACCCTGGGGACCGGGGACCAGGGACCGGGCTGCAGTAGTTACTGCACTGCTCTATTACCATTGTACCAATTAAATCCCAAACTTGAAGTTCATTTGGGAAACCAAAGATCTCATGGTTATTTGGCTAAGCTCATAAATGTGGGGTGAGTTTTTTCTCAAAGATAAAATCTGAGAAACAACAACAGAAAATCAAAACCGTCAGATATACTCGTATAAATCCGTATTTGTAGAAACTCTCACTATCGCCCTGGTGAGCAACCAACATAACAAACAAAAAGAATGCTTGATTTATTTTTTTTACCTATATTATTTTTTTTGCCTCTTTGTGTATTAATAAAACGATACGATTTTCGTCATGTAGATTTTCAGATAATCGCTTATTTTGTACGCATACATAAGTGCACTACACTATACACGTATTTGAAACGAACTTTCCTCATTTGTGAGGGTCCTCGCAAACACAATGTACCTCTAAGTCAAAACTAAAGAAGCACTATCTATTCCCACCAGAAAAACCACCCGCTTCCACCCCTGCCTTACCTCATTTCACTTTCTTCCCATTCCTACAACCACCACCTACCACCCCTTCTTAACTCGAGTGCATATACATATAATGTAATTGTTGTATATTTTTAAATTCATTTGGTAAGCATCCCATTATTAAAAAAATGTTGATAATGACATCGTCCATTGTCAAAGATCCTCGTTATCGTGAAATATCCTTGACCACGAATGTTTACTCTCTTTACCACAAAATTTGAATAATTCATCAACTTTAAAAATTAATTTTCTAGTTCTGTTATTATTATATCATTATGGGCATGTTGCTTCACATAATTGAAATGATAACAGAACTTGAATAGATTTTTTTTTTAATATTGAACATTTCATATAGAAAGATTCACATAAGTTACATAATAGGCCAAATAACGTAATATGGATATTTGATATATGCATAGCATAACGATATGTAACAATATGACAAGTACAATGTACGTCTAGGATAAGCTGCAATGCAGGCTGAATAAATAATTATCACAAAACTTTAACATTAACTTCGAAATTTGATGAATTGTCCAAATTCTGCGAAACAACTGACCTTTATTATTTCACGTTTTATTATGCTATTTCACAGCGTATATACTATTTACGACTATAACCGTTATTCAGAATCGAAACTTAGTTTGAAATGGCTTCCTATTTTTTCTCCACTCCCTTCAGCTACCACAACTATAGATGCCCTCCGGACAGTCGGGACTTATTCAAATAAAAGCGGATTTAACTTGCCGTTAAGAAAATGCACACACATTGCAGAAAACAAATACAGTACGCTCGCAGGTATCCTTGTAGAAATCCAAACTCATGTGTATAAAGAAGGCGAGGTATTCGGCTACCCAGCGGGCCTCTCGGACTCACAGGCCCCGAAGGACGCGCGTGGGTTATAAACAAAACTCCCCGGTCGACCAACTGCGAGGTCTGCGAGGCTTCAATCAAACTGCAAACTGCGCCGATCCAGTGCCTGAGAGACACGTTTGTAATAGGTATTATGTGATGGCAGATGTTTCGTTGTGTGTAAATTGTGTTTAGTTTTTAAGAATCGACGCTAAAAGTTGACATGATTTTTATAATTAATTGAACACAATCATGATAACCCTTCCATCATTAATGAACCCTAACCCTAGGATCATTTTTCTCCGTGCGAGGTTTATAATATTTGAGTAACTGCGGGGATTTAATCAAACTGAAAACTGTTGCCGATCGAATATCAATTATATAAAAGAGTTTGTAGCAATAAAGAACTACAGTCCTTTTTAAAATATTTTTAAATGAAAAATTAAATAACAGTACATTTATATTTTAGTGTGTATTGTTTTAATTTTTCTCCCTTTTAATGAGTCTGTCCAAAACGCACCAAATCTGTGGTTTGTCTGTGTGACGTCACCAGTCACAAAAAGCCTACGATCACAGATATAGGAATTAATAGACGAGAAGATAATGGCGAGGGGTAAAATCAACTGTTGAAGAACGAAGGGCGTAAGGCTGACTGTGATTCGTCAATAAATCAATCTGACAGTAAATAGGCATCTCGCATTATAATATCACCATTTACTTCTTAAAAGTAAAATCTGCTTTTGAATGAATAGACATTTTTACATGGGAGCGCAAATTACTCGCCACGTTATGAACAAATTTGCGAAGTCCAAATTCGGCAAAAAAATTCGGTTGTATTTTCAGAGTCGAATATTTCGTTTAAGTATTTAGTTAAGACACTTTTATAAATGTTCATAATTTACTTCCCAGCAACCAACCAGCTTTGTGTTTCGCGTCCAGACGTTTCTCGATGTGATAATATAATATGTTTCTAAAACTGATCTATATTATACGATGTGAATATGCTTAAAATAAAGTAAAATAATGCTTATATATGGAATGTAATACGACAATTGGGTTTATTCTCTTTTTCACATCTATTTTTACAAGTTTTCATAGCACAAGTCAACATTTTGCCGTGTTATTTCGTAAAATGAACCGATGATGCCTCGACCATAGTTCGCACAAGAATGATGACGTCACGTTTTCAAATTTCACTTGAGGCCATACGCCAGCACAGCCGGTTCCAATGGAACCGGTATGGGGAGTGGGGATAATACGCTTTTAATCACTTAGGGCAGGTCTACTAATCTGATAATATTATTACTCCAGCGTCTGGACGGTGTAGGCCCTGTGATTGGTCAAATTCAAATTGTGTTTAAATAAGACTTTAAAGATTAAGACACCATTTCATACTGAAATAGAATCGCCACATGTAATACGATATTTCTTAAAAAATATCGTTTCTGCTTATACAATTTTTGGATAATATCGAAGAAAATATGTCTTAGAAAGTTCATAATCCATTGGATTAATTACATTACAGTGAAAATTATCCACAATTACGTGATTACGTTTGACGTTTGACGAAAAAAGCAAGCGTTAATTCAATATGGCCGATACCCGAATACGCATCGCGGCTAGGTGGCCGACAGAGCGCCCCTCTGGCGGTGAAGAAACGAATCAAATGACTGGCGCGTATATTTAAATATGCAAAATTACTTGAACATCAAGTGTTTAATAATAAGATTTCTTCTGGAAGTTTAGTTCTACTTTGCAATGGCATTTTTCATTATTATTTATAATTTTTTTTTGCTTATTAATTACATCTGATTTTATATTGACATGTTTTCTAATTTCTAAAATTTCTAAATTATTTATTTGCGATGCTTTAATCCTGAGTGAAGTATTTTAAGACCTGAATTTTTATCGAAAGTGTGATTCAAAAGATGATTTGCAAACTCATATTCACTATTTCCATTTAGAACCCTGAGATGTTTTTTAGTTCTGACTTCAAAGTTTCTATTGGTTCTACCTTTGTAAAATAAATTACAATCCAGCCCAATTGAGTTTATAAACTCCTGATTTTTTTGTTTGATTTTCGCAATCTATATTATTAAGAATATATTTATTCATTCTGTTATTAGTGTAAAACGCCGGTTGAATAGTACCAGGAATGTTTATATACATATATAATTTTAGAAGTGTCGTTATCCACAAACAGAATTCTACGCCATTGTTTATTTATATCTTAAGAACTAGGGTAAAAATACCGTTTGAAGATAATATGTTTAATTATTTTATTTAGTATTTCAACTATCAATTTATTAGAATAACCGTTATTAAATGTTATTTGTCTTATGAATATATTGTTTTATGGTTATATGCAAAAAAAAATTTCAGGTCTTAAAATACTTCACACAGGATATAAAGCATCACAAATAAATAATTTCGAAATTTTAGAAATAAGAGAACATGTTTATAAAAGTAGATGTAATTAACAAGAATTTTTTTTTATAAACTCTCTTTTAAATATTTTCCCACTTAACTGGTCTTTCATATTGTAATTCCTAATTCTTATAAACCCAGCCTACTCTTACCCCTCCCCCCTCCTTCCACTTCTTTTTTCCAATTGTAATCTATATTTAATTTTTGACTTCGGTGTATACTTCGTTCATGAAACATGTATTGGTTGTATATAATAAAGTGAAGTTAAAAAAGTTATTTGTTTTTTAATAAAATAAAGTTTAATCGGATAACATTATTTTATCTATTTCCATTGTATATCAATGCATACGTACATAATAAAATGTAAAAATTATATTTATTTATTAATTGGACAATTTGCATGGCGCCGCTTTTGTGAGATATCACCTCAGGGGCGCTATATTGTAATAATCTACCTTTATATATAGATTTTTACTCTCCTGATGAAGGTGTATATATAATCTAACTTTAAACTTTATTAGATACAGTAACAGTTTTAGGAAAAGAATTACCACCAGTTGGAGTAAAATTCACACCTTTTAATTAAACCGACTGCTAATCACATTGCACAATTACCCTCCTTTTATCCATAAACACGGGTACAATTAATCAATATGTAATAATGTATTATTTCAGTCAACTTTGTTGTAACTATCTTTAATTGTTGTGACAAACTATACGATATTGATTCAACTTATAGACATTGACGGTTGTAACACATATTTAAGCACTGCAAGTCTCCTATGAGCAAATTATATTAGGTACCATAACAGTTAATATCAGTTGTAGACATGTAGTCAATAATAGTGTTTCATTTGAAATAATCCATCACAAATACGTAAAATTTCATTTATTCAAACAACTGTCATTCTTATTATGCCTAAATTGAGCATGTTATTATTCATTAACTCCTTCCTGTTCCGTGTTTTAACAATATATACTCACCCTCTCTCTGTGAATGACCTAATATCTATCTATTAAATGTAACTGTTGTTAATATCACTTAAACTGGGCGCAGCCCAAGCAAGTGCCGCCCGCAGGGCCTAGCAGCAAAAACCCGCGGAGCGGGTTTTTAACTGCTAGTATTCATATGTCTATGCCTACGATTCATTTCAGGCAGTGTATTTTGAATGGTGGCGTCGAGAGTCGACACGTTTTTATTCTAAGTTTAACCGCCTTTAATATTGAAGAAAACTAGGTAAAATGTAAAAGCATCTCTTCACTACAGATACAGTGCAAAAATACATACTTTTTATTTCGAGATTGACCTTCACAACCAGAGAAAGGTCACTGAAAAACTGTCAAACTCTGCGTAAAACCCTGTAAAAATGGGAATGTTTGAAAAGAAAAAAAATTAAAAAGAAAAAAGTTCTATTATTCTATTAAAGAGAAGAATAGGATTGAATAATAGAATCAATTACACAAAAACATCGCAGCTGATACGAGGACGTTGAAGCATCTTTAACTTTAAAAAATGTAAATACTAGGCATTTGTAATTTTCCTATTGGTTAATCAAGAGAATACATTCTTTCACTTGAATATTTTCAATTTGATAATCAAATAAATTATGTTTCTCTAAGTGTAGGAATATATATTTTCGTGTAAACAACATTAATACAGGGTTTTTCAATAAGAGGTGTTATTTTGATATTCAATCGTAAAAGATCAATAGTTTCGTTGCTTGTGTGGCACGTAGCGCCGTCTTGTTGAAAGTAAATGTTGTCCAGATTAATACCATCCAATTCTGGCCATAAAAAATTATTAATCATTTCTCGATAGCGCAATCCATTCACCGTAACTGTTGCTCCAGCCTCATTTTCGAAAAAGTAAGGTCCAATGACTCCAGGTCAGACGTTGAGGATAGATAGGCTTTTCAACAATAACTCTTAAGTTTTTAGAGCCCCAGATGCGACAATTTTGCTTGTTGTGAAGCCACCGAGGTGGAAATGGGCCTCATCACTGATAATCACTCAGATGATTTGCATTTGATTCACTCAAGTGAATTTTTGAAACAGTTGAAGCGAGTATCTTTCCATTTTTATTAATGACGTAGTTTTTACTTGTCAAATGTCAAAAAATGACAACTTCAAAAGTAAAATCTACCGAAATAGCGGGCTATTCAAAATAACACCTCTTATTGGAAAACCCTGTATATTGAAATAAACGCTTTTTATTTTGCCCACATCCATGTCTCCAAAATAACAATCTCGTGTGATTAATTAATGGAAATTTTTTGAAAAAAATATTGAAATTCATGAAAGAAAAGTAATGACTAAACGTGTCAGAAAAAAGGTGTTTTACCTTATATTGTACTCCTAGTAAGAAAAATGGTGTTTACCTTATATTGTACTCCTAAGTTTGACTACACCATGGTGTTTCCAACTGCATACTTTATTATCAAATATAATGATACTTTATCTTTTAGAATTTAGCCTTTGTGGTACATATAATAAAGTTAGAATTATTATAATCAACTCAATGATCACATGTATATTTTACTATGCAAGAAGAGTACCGTACAAATACTCTTGTGTTATAATGCCGCTTAACTAATTTTGACACTATTCTCAAAATTGCCCTTATTAAAGAATACACATATAACTCTAATTAATTTTCTAAAATATTAATTATCATTGGCGCCTAACTGAAGTTTAGATTCCGTCATCACTGTGAAACTACAACAACAATGAGATCTTTTAAATACACACAAAATCAACATTCCAAACCAGAATGAATTGTGATTCGTGACTCGTGACGTCAGAATCAACAGAATGCTCTGGTAAGCAATAAAAAAGAATGATCGTCCACAGAAAAGATTTTTCGTATGGGTCCCGATATAGTTTTCATGTCGGAATATGAATAAAAAAACATCTTAAACGCCTCTAAATGATCTTGAGGTAAACCGAGAAAAGGTCAATTTAAAATCAAGAATAATCGAAAATAATTATGTCACATCGAAAACATCTTCGTTTATTTCTGCATTACCTACTCTTAGTTTTATTTTGTTCTTATAATTATTACGTCATAATAATATAATCGTTTTTATATATCATGTGATTAATATAACTCTCGTCCATATTGTTATTTGAACAGTAGGTTTTGGGGCCCCCCACCGTACTGCAGCCCGAAGGCCCCCCGCCGCCAGATTCCAGTGGCGCCCCGCCGGGCCCGCGGGGGACTGCAGCACCCAGGAGGGGGCGCTGCGCCCAGCCGGCCGCTAGCCACGGGGCGTCACTGCTCGTTATCGTGTACCCAGCGTACTAGGGATACGATTTACAATAATTTACACAATTGAATTTCTTGGGATATTACGAGTATTATCAGTGTGCCTCTGTGATAGGTTGAGCATTCTTGTTGATTATATATATATTTTTTAAATATTTGATATGTATCCGTGATGTTGGTAGTTGTTGCAACGCCAGCAGTCAGATGATGACAAAGTTGGCATGTATGTAGCGTCACTTGATGCGAGACTGAATGTGTAGCAAGTAAAATAATAATAACATTTGAAATATTTATATAGCCAGTTTTGTGCTAAATCACTTCTACAATGTACAATAAAAGATATAAATTTATTTTAGACCACTTTATTTTTAATTGCACTCTACCGGTTTCGGAAGCACCCTTCCTTCGTCAGGAAAATATTTAAACTAACCTATGATACAAAATATTGACAGATATATACGCAAAAAATATAATTTAGGTGTTTGAGTGGGAGGTTGACAAAGGGGGAAGAATTTTAACCCCTGTGTCCTGTGTGTAATAATAAAAGCAAAATATTAGATAACTTAGAAGCCCTTGAAATCAAAAAAATTCCTAAATAATAACGCTAGTATATTGAATAACCAAATTAATTTATCGTTTAGTCCCATTCCAGATATATTTCCAGTAAACCGCTCAGTTATTGCCGGAATTCCCGCAATTACCCGTCCCCCTTTGTTAAACTCCCACTCAAACACCTAAATTATATTTTTTGTGTATATATCGGTCAATATTTTGTATCATAGGTTAGTTTTAATATTCTACTGACGAAGGAAGTGTGCTCCCGAAACCGGTAGAGTACAATTAAAATTAAAGTGGTCTAAAAAAAAATTATATCTTTGATGATGTTGCTGATCTACGAGTTGACTGCCTCAGACCAGTGTTTTCCGAGACGAATAGTTCAGAGATGTAGGGTGGGGCCATTTCATTGATGGATTTAAACACCATCCAGCACAATTTGTACTTAATTCTTTCAGGGCACTTAAGCCAGTGAAGGTGACGAAGGTGTTCTGAAATGTGGAATATTCAGAGACCCCGGTTATGAGCCGTGCAAGTTCACAATAAACGTCTTATAAAGTAAATAGTCTTTCATTTATAAATAAACCGCAGATACTTAAATTGGTGACTTTGAATAAATGAATGTCTTAAAAAATACTAGTACCTACTCGGTAGTCTCTTGCGATTCATTTGTCCTAAGAACATTTCCAAATTGTAAAGAAATAGTTCCAATAGCTCCGGAAATCTTGTTCGAAATCACGTAAAAATAAAAATCACAAACTTCCATAAACAAAACTTCTTTCTTCTTCATTTCTAGGTACAACAATGGCTACCAAAATCGATTAATTCAATAAACCATAGGTAAGAAACACTTGAAACGTACCTAAGGATAATGAAGATTTCTACCTAATTATAACAATAGAATCATTACTAATCAATAAGTGTATTACTAACAAGTTTTAATTTTAGTAAATGATGTAAGGTATCCTTATATCAATTGGTTGAATGTTATACGCTTGTCAATGAGATGAGATTTCGTAAAGGGTCCATTGTTTTGCCTTTTTTTACCATGAACAAGGTTCATATAACTTTGTGTATTGTGGGAACATGGAGGAGGTTGTAATCCGATTTGGTTTGGGAGACAGGATGTGGAGAGCGGTTTTGTGAATCAGGGTGGCTTTGTTCTAGTTCTAGCGAATAATTCGATCAACAGATATATTTATTTATCTGTATTATGCTCAGTTAAGTATTATTCTTATTATTTTGTTTCCGTTTGATAAATTAATTTGGTAAAGTAAAATAATATTCTCACACATTTCATGCAAATAAGCGTCTATAGATAATAAACGTAACATTATATACATAAACGTTGAACCATATTGTAAGAATATTGAGTGAATAAAATTGAAAAAATAAATACAATATTTGAATCAGCAATAACGGAATTTTTTTTCTGAATGTTATTGATAATTATCAGATCTTCTAATCAACGTTAAGATATCCTCGACTCACCTATTTTTTTACCATTATATCATTAGATGTTATAAACCTGGCATCAATCGAAATAGAAACATTTTGAAAAGAGTTATTTAATGTCCACCTAATGACACAGAATTTTAGGTTATTAATAAAATTATGACGAATATAACATCGTTCTGAAGTTTAAACCAACAATTTTTTTTTAAGTACAACCAACACTACATAATATTGGGTTTCAATGAATGTGCGCACAATGTTCAACCGTGGAGAAATCCAATGAAATTCTATATGTACTCGTAAGATGAGTATATTTTGTTGTGTTACAAAAAACTATTCTTCGTTATCAAGAGCTAAAGTAGAACAAATGTGTGTTGGTTTGGTGTTCTCTTTAAGAAGCGTTCATGAGTGTTTACACGCTTTCGTTAGGAAATGGAAGTTTTATCGAATTAAAAGGGTTTCGAAATTAAAAATTACCCACTCTTACAAAAAATAAAACGATTAAATGAATCGGTGAGTATCGAATTGCCCCTCAGGCATAAAATTTCATCCCGCCACCGTCAAACTCCACAAAGGGGTAGGCAGGGGGCATGGGCGTTTTGTTGGGATATCCAATTGATTGTAAAATAAAATAAATCCCAAAATTTGAACCGTTAAATGGGCGTTTGCAAACACTTACAGCCAACAAAAGGTTCGGCACCTTTACCAGGTTATTCATTCAACCTTCATTCCGAGCGCCTATTCAAAACTCAATGGTATTTTAATACACTATTTCCCTTCGAGCGGAGCATAACGAAAACATTTTTACCAGAGTATTACACCCTCTTTAGGATATTTGAATACCGATTTGAAGATATATGGGTTCGGGTGTCCATAACGCCCGTTTTTGTCTGTAACTGGGTCGTGATTTAATGCGTTTTGACGATCATTTCGGGTTTTTTGATCTCATTTGATTCGAATATCGAGTTTCTATGTGAAATAATGGCAGTTAGCTGAGAACAGTGAGGACATTTAATATGGCGATATTGTTTTTAGTGAAGGGTTCTGTTCACAGAGACCGGGGGTCGGGGTGGCGGTACAAGGACATTTATTATTATTTATACTGGGAAGGATGCGAGGGTGGAAAAAGCGTTGTGAAGTTCGGCAATGAATTAAAAAGAAATAACAGGGATCCGAGAAATACAGTTCAAGAAATATAATTCAATCAGTCTGCAGGGTGTTTTATTATAGTAGCTGTTGAAACGCTTATTAGATTATTAAGACTTACCCATAAAAAATATTGCGAATCTCTTCAAATTATTCGTAATCCGGTTAAAAACGGGATTGCAGGCCCCTTTAGAATGAATTGATACATATCCTTATAAACTTTTATATAGTAAAAATGTATTGTCACGATGTCCGAACACTAGTTCATAAAAATCCTCCATAAAAACATTTTCGCATTTCGTTATCATATTATTAAGATAAACGCAGGTGCATGAACAAATGTTCCAATATTATTAAGAATTTACTAAAAGTTTATCAGAATTACCAATAATTTAAAAAGATTTTTTTTAATAATTCAGTAATACACATTTTATTCCGTGTACTGCTGGTGAAATTATTGAATTAGATAATTAATCTTATGGGTCATTCATAATACAATGTATAAAGATATTTAAAATAAAATAATGTTTTTCTAATGACCGTGTTATTGCATTATTATACAAAATAATTGTATAAATCTATAATAAAATTGCTCCTTACTATTGTTAAAAACATAGTTTGCATTTAATCAGTTTTGAAAATACATTCTTCTAGTTTCAAAAAGTCAAAATTTATTGAAATTAGTTCTTGTGCATAGGAAGATAAAACAAAATTAGTTTATCAAAATACATAAACCATAAATATACAATTTTACATTTATTATGAGTTGTATTAAAAAGTTACAACGAACTCTGTGTTTTATTTTAGTATCGTCGTAAACTTTTGTAAATACCTTTGTCAACTCGGTTTGGCATGTTTTGCAAAATGCACAATAGTTATAATCTACTTTTTAGTACCTCTATAAATAAACATTCAAATGTTTCCTACTGTATAAAAGTGTATCTACTGGCAACACGTGAGACGTGACAATGCACGTTCCGACCGAGAACAAGGACAAACCGCGTGGCAACTAAAAACACAAGTGTTATCTCTGTGCGGTCCCGTGGGCGGTGGGCGATTGTGGGGGCGGTAGAGGGGGCGGTGACGGGGGCGTGGGCGGCACGGGGTGTGCATATCATCTTAAAGTTTAATTGAGTCCCGCCACTCGGCGGAGATTGCTCAGGAATCCCCTGGGAAGGGGGGCTCGGTGGGTGCGAGACATAAATATCACCGGATATCGGATATAAAAATATAGAACTCGGGCGGATAAATTTGGCTTTGAATATATATATTTTTAAATATAAATAATACAAAAAACGTTATCATATTTAGCACCTTACCTCACAGACGTGATTGAAATTCCAGTAATAGTTTTACAAACCAGTTTCCTGTTTATTGTATTGAGTTTTACCCAAGAAACCTAATTAGCTCGTAGAGATCGTCATCACAATAGTGTTATTTGTTGCGGAAAGGGATCATCCTCACAAACAAATTATTTCACGTAAATTCAATATAGTTTAACCTTGCTACCCTGGTACTACTTACTGCGCAAAAAGTTTTCCGTTTCAAACCTTTCTACGTATCGCTAAAAGATCACCTCTTGGAAAATGTACTGCGGGGTAAATTATATACCATTATTTGGAGGCATGTATTTTTACTGAAATAATTGAATACAAATAATAGTCAACTGAACTTTCCGCGGTGAATGTTCCGCAATGATTTGTCGGCAATGAATGTTACAAGTACCGTTTTGCTGTAACTCCAGGAACGGCAGATTCTTTTATGGATAACCTAATAATAACCGATTAATTTGAATAGCAGAGTTTGAGTGAAAAATCAGCTAACCACCTAACCAAACTTCACCTAACCTCACTTAAGGTGAAGCATTACGTAGTAAAGCAAAATCATATAATTTTGGTTTGAGTATTTGATTGCTTAGAGATATTTGAGCTGATTTAATTAAATTCTGCGAATAGATAATAATAATTATTATGGTTATGGTGTTATTGTACGAGTATAATGTGGCAAATAAAGTTCTTTAGAAAATTATCGTAAAACATTTAAATAATTGTGCCTGATATTAATAAAATAAAATAAAACAAGCTTTCACGGTGTTTTTTTCTTGCATACATCAAAACAGTCTGGTGTGAAGTGGGAGTTTAAACCTTATCGCCATCTACATAAGGAGTGATTTTAAATGTTTTATACACCTGATACGTCAGCAGGTACTGGTACAACATTTAATTGGTACCTACTTGGGAATATTATTTATCGTAGCCCTGGGATAATCTGTTTCCTAGTAAACGAAGCCACCGTCGAGCAGCGGTAACACTATAATATAATGACTCCGTGACAAGATAGCATGCTGTGCAAATGACTGTTGCTGTAGTAGGAGCGGATATACCGCCATCAGCCGCCGGGAAGCAATGCACCCGCGGTGCCGTGAGAGGAATATATAAATTAATATCACCAATCAGAGGGAAACTGGTCCGTTGTTCAGGGTAACGATTTTCGATTTTATTAGGGGAATTTTTGACGTTTTGAAATACAGAGCTTTGATATCTGAAGTTACAACCCAATTGTTGTAAGCTTGCAACGTTATTTCTACCTTGAGCTATGGAGCTTTTAAACTTAAGTATCATATTATAAATCGTAATAAAACGTACATGCTTTTGAATAAGGCTTCTGAATAGAAAATCCGGAGAAATTGTTTAACTCAATATATTAATATTAATATAATACTGATATTTATATATTATCGCGTGATATTTCACGAGTGCACCGGTGAAATTAATATCACGCGATAAACTGAATTCCGGTCAAATGGACAAAATTCGTTTTCAATTTTGAAAAGGATTCATAAATTTATGTCATATTTGAGTTGAACCAGAGTTATACAGCACGGCCAGACAACGTAAACTAGTATTTTTCACAGGCGCATATCTGTGAAAATCAAGAGATATTATAATTTAAGGATTTATTTGTGAAGCTGAAAATATTTATGAAATAATATAACTTCAAAAAAAAATATTGCAGAATTTCTTTTTAATAAAATAATATTTTTGTAAATCTATTAGAGAGACGTCCGAAATTTACCGTTCAAATCAACACCATTAATACATTTGAATTCCATCTGCCAAAAATTTTAAACAAAGGAAATACACCTTTGAAATGTATAATT
This sequence comes from Hesperophylax consimilis, assembly GCF_061612785.1. Lineage (NCBI taxonomy): Eukaryota > Metazoa > Arthropoda > Insecta > Trichoptera > Limnephilidae > Hesperophylax > Hesperophylax consimilis. The sequence goes on from NC_142838.1 coordinate 24,786,304, forward strand.
ATTAATTAAATAAAAATAAAATAATTTTCTCATCATCGGTAGGTACCTACCTAGGTACTTTATCGCTTCAATTCACACAATCAACAGTTCCAAATTTGAAAATTTGTGTTCATTGCGCACATCACAGACAACCGAAATAATGTTTAATGAAGATGACTACTTATTGTTTTTTCAGTAAAAGAATCCGGTTAATTTTGATTCTTGATTACATAGATTTGATACATTTGTTTCCAGATCTGTTATTCGGATTAAGAGAATGGCACCGGGTTAGTCCTGTGGGTACCTGATGGCTCCGGAGCCGGTCGTCTATAAGTTGCCTCGCCCAGAGTGACCTAGACTAGATGTGGCGATAGCAGATTATTATTATAAGATGGCGCTATTTCCCTGATAGCGTGTTTACTATTTAATGGGCGAGCGAGATTTGGGTGCTTTGATTTTTAAATTACCTTATTTAATTTTTTTTCAATTCAATTCAATTCAATAAATGTTCTCAAGAGAGTTAAAAGCTCATGGGGTTTCCACTGCAGTGCAATACAATATTTTAAAACTATATCAATTCCTCGGGTTCGAGACAATTTTGACTTACCGAAATATAAAATAATATATATAAAATTCGACAGGTGCACCGAGAAAAATGATCCTGTTAAAAAAATGATAGCATGGCATTTTCATGATAAAATATTAGTCATTCAGAATATATATATATATATATATAAAACAAATGTTCTTTTCATAATAAATATCACGACGGAATGCAACAATATCAGTATGACATATCATATTATTATTTGTATGAACACGTGTTCTGCCGTCCTCATAAAACAAACGCTTTTAACCGATACTTTGTTCGGAATTCATTTAATTTATTCTTTAGAGGCCTGCAGTCCCATTTTTAACATGAAAACGAATATTTTTATTAGATTTTTAATAAATTAACTGTATTTTATATCAGTAAATTTTCTCAGTGTGTAATTTCGTTTCTTCGTGAATCGAGAAATTTGGATAACGCTTTTTCAAAATTCCAGAAAAGGATGCATATTATTTTGAATGATCACAATGAAAAAGTAACTGATGCTTTATACGATAAAAGGGTGAAGATCACGACCATTTTGTAATTACTATATTTTTACACCCAAATTTTTTACCCGCATTAAAATCATCAATCATCTTTATTTATATTTGTGTTTAATTTTTAATACATTTTTCAATTTAGTACGAACTACATGCAAAAATCTTGTACTTGGTATTTAAACGTTTTATGATTATTAAATTAATTTGAAGTAATAATAACGTAATATGTGTCTTTACCGTGAAATCGCATACCAAAGTAAGTTACTATTTCCCAAATAAAAATAAATTTAAATTGGTGTCAACACAACAATTCACATCCCACCCAAGCTGTAGAGTATTTGATTACCCATATGGGTCCCAGCGGAGGGGGTGACGGGAGGGTTAGGGGTGTTTTGGGGTGGAAGGCTCTAGTGAAGGCTGTTTGGCTTATTGTTCCCTCCAGCGCCAGAGGAAATTACCACAAACTATACGCTTCTAGCGCCACAACGATTAACATAATTATTTACATACCTTTATCGACAAATCCCTGTCAAAGGAAATATTGTGCTAATATTTTTGTTACTTTTAACCTTTTACTTCCTGCCATGAGAGAATATTTTTTACGCTTTGACGCAAAATCAACTTATACTTGTTTTAATGTTCCCAGTTAGTCTCCTATTGAAAGCCTCTCCATTTTCCTCCATATGTAGTTATTCAAAGCCGCTCCCTTTTCCTGCATATTTAGTTATTAAAAGCCTTTTCCTGTATATTTAGTTATTAAAAGCCTCTCCCTTTTCCTGTATATGTAGTTATTCAAAGCCTCTCCATTTTCCTGTATATTTAGTTATTCCAAGCTATTAAAAGTTATTAAAAGCCCCTCCTTTTTCCTGTATATGAAGTTTTTCAAAACCTTTCCCTTTTTCTGTATATGTAGTTATTCAAAGCCTCTCCCTTTTCCTGTATATTTAGCTATTACGAAATTTTTGGCATTGCATATACACTGCATAAATGGTACAATTATAACGTCTTAGGCTTTATTACCTGTAATTGTTATAAATAAATGTACAAATTATATATATAAATAAATAAATATATATATAAATATATATATATATATAAATAAATAAATATATATATTAAAAGCCTCTCCCTTTTCCTGTATATTTAGTTATTAAAAGCCTCTCCCTTAACCTGTATATGTAGTTATTCAAAGCCTCTCCATTTTCCTGTATATGTAGTTATTCAAAACCTATCCTTTTTCCTCTTTATTTAGTTATTAAAAGCCTCTCCCTTTTCCTGTATATGAAGTTTTTCAAACCTTTCCCTTTTTTTGTATATGCAATTATTCAAAACCTCTCCATTTTCCTGTATATGTAGTTATTCAAAGCCTCTCCCCTTTCCTGTAAATTTAGTATAATCTAGTAGCAGCGTGCGTTCGTACGTGCGATATCGACGATCATCTTCTCCCTTTTCACACGTCTGGCATGAAATGGTAAATGATGAATAATGACGAGGGACTACTACACGCATCGTGTTTATTTTTATTAAATTATTTTTTTATATATTACCTTATTGTTTACGTTACATACTAATATATAACAACATCAGTTAATGTTCTGTCCGTGATACGTTCAAATGAGAAAATCATGTATTTTTCTAAAATATTCGCTGAAATTGTCTCAGAATTTTATCACTATTATTTCTATTTAACCACACACAGGAGGCCCCAAGGAAAATAATTTCCCTAAGGGCCGATGTCATCTTTGGGGATGCTGTGTGAAAGGTATTTTTGAGAGAGGGAGGAGTGTACATGGGCTTGCCGTGTTGTAGGAGTTGAACTCAAGAAAGATTCGTAGAAACTACCCGTTCCCGTGTAACAAATATCTGTGGGATGTATTTCCACAATACGTTTGTACAATCCAGAATTTTAAAAAAGCACCTTTGTATTGATTACATACTCTGAAATTATCTCTTTCCGTTACAGTTTTTTTTATCGTTTTCACGTTAGATCGTCGGTTTCATCTTCTCTTGAAATTGTTTTTACCTATATAGATAAAAATCACTCGATAAGATTAAAAACCAAAACATCTAAATATTAATTTCACTCCGTTGTTTCTGTTATTGTCTCTTTTGAATAGATAAACTGATCGGCAGCCTAGCTAATAACTTGACCAGGTCCTCTGGGAATTTCGGGTTGATATTGGGCACAGCATAGATAAAGCACATAGGTATTATTGACATAGAACAAGCGTAGCGAACACACGTAGCGAGGCCCCAGCCTAATTTGGCCGGTCCCGGAGGGCAGGCGGCGCACAGGTATTCGGTATCAAAATAATGATAATGCTGGGCGGCCGATGCGGATAGACTAGGCGCTATATATCCACTATACACGCAAAAATATCCGTATTTTGTTTGTTCATCGAGTAATGTTTTATGCTTTTGTTTAATTTGTTTTTTTTTTTTATCTATTATCCTGTTTTAACTCGACCGTTTTGCCTAAGAAGGTAACTTAACCGTTTTAATGATTCAGTAAATATTATTTTTTCATTATAAACGTGAAAACACGTTCTATTTAACAGAACTATTTGGTATTTTTTTTAAATATTTTGGTACCTACCTTCCTGAAGAACGTTTGAAAGAATTGTCATTAAGACAGGAATTTCAAGGACTCTCCTATCCTCGGGGATCCTAAACATTTGGGGACTCATCACTTCGATAAGACACTAAGAGTTTGCTGACATCAACTCTCGATGAGTTATGTAATTAATTCAAAAATGGGTAGCACATTGCGAGAACAGGCTCAATTTAAGTACCAAAGCTTATTATTAGTGCAATCATTCCGTTAAAACTCGTGGTAATTCCCATTTTGCTCATATCGTCGCAAGGTTGTGATATATTTTCTGTGGGGTTGCCACACCGCGCGACCCACAGCCCATTATGGCGGGCCTTCCCCGCGGGACTTTATCATATTGCAACACCGAAGTTGCGGGGTTCCCCGGCGAGCAATACTTATCCACACGTACCGGCCACCCTACTACGCCATCCAGTGGTAACACTGAACATATAATTCCAAGAAGTAGGGTGATTAAATATTGGAAAAAATTGAGCTAACATTGAGGCGTGCTACCAAACTTCACGGATCATCAAAACGTCGGAAAAAATAAGGGTTATGCGTTTGGTGTGTAGGTAGAAATAAAGGCGGGGCTCCTTTGTGCATGGAAGCGATTTGCATTAGTAGCTATAAAATTAGAGGCGCTTTTGCTTACTAATATCTTGTGTGTATGTATAGGCCGGATTCTGTAGTATTAGTTAGAGCTTTGGAGGTCAATTGGAGGAAAAAAATGGAACCTGTTTTATCGTTTCATGTCTTATCTAAATATAACACAACGATGTATGCGTGAATGATATCACCTTCAGGGAGTGGTTCTCACTAATAATGGTTCATGCGCCATTTTCCCTTTATTGCTATTTTCTTTGACTATATTGATTCAAATGAAAACGGATGTCGCCAGTTTACATAAGACCTTTCCACTTCTTGATAGGCCAATCACATCTGTTAAACATAACCTAACCTTTGTTCAATAGGTATTTTATCGGGAGCAGTGGCCGTTCTAGACTTTTCAGTGGTAAGATTGAAATCTACGACATTACTGATAGAATTGATTTTTTTTAAATTTCAACTTATTTTATGCAAATTTTCAGATACAACAACATCAATAACTTTTTTTGTTATTTGATTTTGGGATGTTATGCCGTGTTGCGCTAACTTCTTCGTTTCGGACAACGTTACAGTGTCCATTATCAGGGCAGATGTGGCACATCTGCCCTGATGAAAGAAAAAACAAATAACAAAGATTCTTTTAGCCGTGAAAAGTTTTAATCATATTTAACATCAATAACGTTCTATTTTGAATTCTTACCCCTCTAGCTCACTGGAAAGTATAGAATCGCCACGGATTGGAATTGGAAGGTACTCCGAGAAACTAGCGTCTTTGATCCCTCCGGTACCGAGGCGTGACATTAATTTACCACGTGAGAACGGGTCGTTTATTCGACGCGTTCTTGTATGGATTTATTTTCCGGATTGTTTCCTCACTCTTTCAACAGGTTCTCTCCTTACTTTACTCATTAAAGATCTTCCACACACCATCCCAAAAGATTTCAAAGGCCCTCAGGAAGTGATTTTCCCCGGAACCTCGCCAAAAATATCTAAAAAAAAAAATTATCTTTTAAATTTTTTGATATATTTAACCGTACGTAAGGAAAAAAATTGTTCAATTTTGGCACAAGGATACATCCAAAGCATACTTCGGTTCATCTGTTCAGTGGGTGGTACATTATAACGTAATTTTAATGGCAGTCATTCGGCCCGTTCTTCAAATGGGAATTGTCGTTATGCCCGCCGTTAGAGCCGCACATTTTCCAGCGGTCATGAATTTTACATTGTTTTTATTTGGCCTCCCGACTTGGCAATTGGCACTAAATAAAGGAACACTGGGTCAGATTAGGTGAATTACATTTACAATTAAACTTATTTTGAGACTACTTTTATGGGCGTTTTACCCGGTGCTTTTTTTCGTCAACTTTCCATGTGGGTTATGTTTTGAAATGGATGAAAAAAGAAAGTGTTTTATTTTTGTGCCGATTTTCGTATAGTTTAAGATGGCAGATTTATTTAAACATTTGTCGTCTTTCATTGAGTAACCAAAGATATTATGTGGAAATGTTTCAAGTTTATTTCGTTTTATATAAAGTAATCAGTGTGGAAACTTTATATTCGATTTCATCCATACTTAATAATTATTCACATTACTCATTTATTTAATTTTTTAAACATTTATTTACTTATTATCACTTGTGTTAGTATTTACCTATTTTTATTTTCATTTATCTATTGTTATTACTTTTTCGTACTATTCCCTTGTCGTCGTATATTTATGGTCACCCTATGATTGTGTCTGATAAACCAGCACTGGAACTTTGTAATACTTATTTAGTCAGTAGAAAGTTATTGATGTCACTTTTAACGTACTACTCTGCTATAAATTTAGTTTGAATAACTGTAGCTTTTATTTTTGTCGTTTTACATTTTCAATATTATATTCAGTTCACATATATTATTTTCTATAATTGTAAAGCTTCAAATCTCAATACATGAATTCCCTAGTGAGATGAGCGGCTTATGATTATATTGTAATATACTATTTTTGGAATAAATAAACAATTACAATATTGATTTATAAATATATATATATAACTCGTGTTAATTACTGATTGTGAAAGTGTATAACTGTTCGGTATTCAGAAATTCAAAATGCTTTCATTTGATCTATGGTTGTGTTTAATGTGTTTCTATTTTTTAATGATTTAGAACCATCCCAAAATATTCTCTCTTCTCTAATGGCAACTATCTGTATGAAATATAATAATCGTGTAAAGCAAAGATTGAAATAAACATATTTCTTTTATTTTTGATTGTTTATTTATACATAATTATAGATTGCCTTCTACGGTAGAAGTTCAACTGTAATATGAAGGATACTTTTCAAGGATAAATTTATTGGTAGTGGAAAACTTTAATATAATAGCCCATCGCCTTGCAAAGCAGAGGGAGCCCTAGATTTCTACCTACTCCATACAGCATCTCCATAGATGACATAGTCCCCAGGGTAATTATGATTCTCCGTGCCTCCTGTGTGGACTATACATATGTATGTGAATATTTAAAAAATGCTAATATAATGGACTATAATTTTCAACAATTTTTACAATTTTTATTAAGATATTACGGTTGCCGGTCATTTCAGATTGAATATAAAACAGGAAATCGAATAAGCTAAGAAAACCCTTTCCTAAAAAATAAAATCCTGTAATTTTATTGAATATTATGTCACCACTGACATGATAAACCGATACATTGTCATTGAAATATAATATAATGAACCAATAATATAGTAAATAATATTAACAAAATAATAATATTGTGAGCAAAAACAAAACAGGAAAATAAAACCCGTAGTTACATAACATCCACAGCGAGTTTCCTTATTTCCTTATCTCTGCCGCGTCTCTTAATGAAGGGAGAGGTCCTAAAGCTCTTTGCAATATCACGGGAACTTTGCGATTCCAAGTTTAGTTGACTGGTTTCAAAGGTGGTCGGAAACTTCATTACGAGATAACAGCATTACTTTTGTAACTAAAAGGCAAAATATCTCCCGCTGTGTTTTGTATGGCAGTGATAAGAATAAATTGTTAAACAAGAGTGGTTTTATTCGAAGTAAAATTATATGTGTGAATATTGATTGTATTGGTAGGTACATAATAGATAATACACATTATGAATGCCCTAACTGTAGATTTGAATGGAAACCAATGTGGCAACGACCCACAATGCAGGTCGTTAATTCGATCTCCTCTAACTCTTCTGTTGAATCTTTGATAAAATATTGAGGTAGTTATAAAAAGAATGCATATAAATTATTTTGGTAGTTGAGATGCGTTAGCTTGAAATGAAATATATAGCTGAACACTACTGAAAATTTCCGAATATGTTATCATAGTCATAAATGATTTCATGCATTCTACATTGCCCTTTTATGGATTAATTATTTTTTGCTGGTTGGGAAAGTGTGTAATGCGTTGTGTAGACTGTCTGGAAGAAGTTGATGACGAGCGACGCAAAATACCTGAATTTTATAATAATGTCGATAGATGGCAATAAGAAAAGTAATAGATTTTACGCATATTTACTTGTATTAGGTACTAAAAAAAAATAACAAATGATTTTAAGGGCACAACACAAGATTTATAGAAGGAAACGGGCTAAAAACTCCTCGAATTTTAAATAATTATGGAGGCCGTACTCTTGAATACTTGGTATCTGTGATCTTCAACAAACTTAATAAAAACTTACAAATTGTGAATAATGAGAGACCCTGCCCTAAAATCATAAAGCTGTGGTTAATAAATTATCAATCCATGTAACTTTGAACAACTTAATGTAAATTCCCAAACTCTTTGTTCTTAGTGAGGTGCATTAGATATATTATGTATTTACAATTACTTGTTAGAAATATATTTTGGGAATGTCTGCAATAAAATAAAATCTGTGAAATTTGCCTATTTAGAAATAAGACTTACTCATGTACACATAATCATACAATGTTATAGACATAGACTTAAGATATTTTGATTCGGTGGATCCTGCAGACAAGCTGGCATGTGACAGCTTTGTTGGTCTAGCTATTTTGTCAAATAAAAAAAATAAAAAAATAAATAAATAATAAAAAAGGAGCATTTCATAAGATTTTCCGCTCCGGTAACGCACTCTACCTATCGTATATACCTGCGGTGGATACGGAACTGTGTACCATACATTTATCAAGAACAGATCTTACTGAAGCCATTTAATCGGTTCAATTGCCATGATCTTCAGAAGAAAATTATAACAATAACGCAATGACCTAGGACAAAGATGTCAGGCTTCAGAGAGGCCTCGGGCCTTGTGGATAGGCGTCCGTAAGGGTGGCAAGACGGGCAAGGGTGGTAAAATGGGGGGAATCTCGGCCACTCTCCGCGCTGATAAAAACCTGTTTTACAACAAGAAATGCAAAGATTAATCTCCCGATTACGATCGCGCCAGGCGAGGTGGCGCCAGGGGAAAACTTCACATTTTCCTTACATAGATAATTGGAAAACTCTTGTGTTAATATTGTGGCTTAAGATTGTTTTTCATCGGGTTTTTCGTTAACTCATATTTACATACAATTTCATGTAAAGAGCATATTTCTTCCATACCTTAAAATATCTAACTCTGGAATGGTTTGGTTAAAATTGTTTTTTTTTTTAAATTACGTTAACCCTTACGCCAGATATTTATACTCGATTTCGATCGGACGGAATATATCGAAAAGTTCTGAATATGTATTGGCAGTTGGCAATCGCAGTAGTGGGGAGACTGGGGAGTGGTATGAATTGTTAGTGTAATGGTCGTCACAATGGAAAAGATAGTGAAATCGAGTAGATTTAACAAGGACACATACATATCTACAAATGCAGTAATGCAAAAAATGATACGAAATTTAAAAGTGTACTAGACATTGACATTTTGTGGCAGATTTCGTGTAAATAATGATTTGAGGTAAATACAGATAAAAAAAAACTTCTAACACCCCCCCCACCATTTCTCCTTTGCCCCCTCACCCGGGATCGAACACTCTTCTTTTGGTGAATGCTATAGCTACGCCCTTGATTTGCAGTGTTCGCACGTTACGCGTTTTCTCGAATCCATCCCATACTGTAACATTCCAATGAGGTCCATGAAGTTATTTGCCCTAAAAGTGTTGTGTCATCTTGGAACCCTACTGTTCGCCGTGAGAAGGCGGATTTTGTAATCGGATGTGGCTACCGGCCTGTAAAGCACCAGGTACTGGACTACCTGGCTTTTTATAGCAGGAACCCAGGGTGGTCAAAGGGTCATAATTACTTTAAGGTCACAAAAATCGTTGTTTATTACAATTATTTTACGTGTTTTGAGAACAATCAGTATTATTGATAACTTTATCACCTGTTTGTTTGTTTATCCCCGTTTTCATTCAGTTAGTTTGGGGACCAATTGCTTAGACAAGACAACTTAAGGCGATGCCATACGTAGTAATTCAAAATCATGTGTTTTTGGTTTGAAAATTTAGTCGCCTAGAAATGTTTCAGATGCTTTTATTAAATACTGCGAGTAGAATACGTCTTGGCCTTTGAAATAATCGAGTATTTTTTGGAAAAGTCTTTTTATAAGCCCAGAAAAAAATAATGTAAAAGCCTATGAAAATTGACCTACTTATGAACCCATTTTCGGTTATGATTTTATTGTATAATGTGGCAAATTAAGTTATTTATAAAATGTTCGAAAAATTTTTTTATTTGTGCCTGAACATCCACAAAATAAAATAAAAGGCACTTTTTAGCCATGTTTTTTTCTTGCATAAATCAAAACAGGCGGATGGTGTTAAGCGGGAATTTAAACCTTATCGCCATCTATGTAAGGGTTGTTATTGATAGAGGCTCAATTTAAAATATTACACGACGTAGTGCATCGCCTTAAGGCATTATTGACATCCCTATCTTACTTCGGTGACTGCACACCGTCGCAGGTACGAGTGTAAGGTGGGAATTATACTGTTTCTTAAGCACCCCATGAGGATAATTGAGACAGTTGAGAATCTTGTTCGTGAAAGAAATCAACCCCTGAAAAAGTTTTTTTACTATGATACATCTGTTTTTTTAATAGGTGTATTTAAAAAAAAAACATACATATCTTGTTTTGCTTTGACTGGACTGAGGATTGAACCTTTCTCCCCAGAGACTGGAGTCAAAAAAACTAACAACTAAGCGAAATTCCTATTGAATAGTATCGACATTTATTTCGTATAATAACTACAGTAAAATTTATTAAATATAATGTCATCCAATTTCAGAATAATGTGTGCGCGCGTCTGTGTGCAAGAGTACGACCGAAATATAACATCGATAGAATGCATTGTCATACAGTTTCAGCTTGATCTGATGTTGGGAAGTCGGTTAATTTCCACTCATTCATTCATTCAATCATGAAAAAACAACCAAATTCAAATGAATATATTTGAAAAGGGAAATATCATAGCCAGACAATCAAATGGATATATTTAAACAAAAGGTAAATAACCTTGTCATACACTCAAATGGATATATTTAAAAAAGGTAAATAACATTGCCAGACACTCAAATGGATATATTTAAAAACGGTAAATAACATTGCCACACAATCAAATGGATATATTTAAAAACGATAAATAACATTGCCATATATTAAAAACAGGTAAATAACCTTGCCACACAAACAAATGGATATATTTAAAAACGGTAAATAACATTGCCAGATATTCAAAAGGATATATTTAAAAAAGGTAAATAAAATTTTCAAACACTCACCTAGCATCTATCTGTCCACAGTTGATATTTTCATCATGTGAGAATGGGTCGCTTTTACAAATTGTTCTTGTGTTCAACAGTTCGGCTGTTGAATTATTGACCAGCTTCTGGGTTTCCTTTCTCCTTTTATACAAATAAATTAAAAGTTTTCCAATAAAAAAAATGTTCAAAATAATGGTCAGTGGTTGAGTGGGCATAGCGCTTGGGTCTCACCCGAGCGTCGCGTGTTCGATTCCTCGGCTGGCTAAGTCCTCCATCACAACACAAGCAACATTTTCGGCTTTCTGTGGTGGTAGTAGGAGATTTTCAAACATTGTTGGGTTATTCGTAACCTGGGAATGTTTGTCTTTCTTTTTAAAAAAAAAAAAAAAAAAGGTAATTTTTCAGAATTTTAAATAGTAGGTTAAAACAGCCTATAAGTACGAAAGTAGATACAACTAGATGCAACTAGATACAAGTAGAATCTATACAATACTCTTGTAGAAATCTACACAATTAGTAAACAGGTAACAAAAATATCGTGATTTACAGTAAAAAGAACGAACCTTTTCACCTGGCCACCTGTCGGTCGGTCGGTCGTGCCAACCGCAATCAATTGGGCTTGGTTTTAATACAAAACGTACGCTGATTGAGATATCCCGGCTTAGAGAAGCCGTCACCGAGTGTTTAGTGATTTAACAGGTGAATGACTTGATACTTTCAATATCCAATACCCGGTGACGGCTTAAAGAAGAATAAAACCTCACCTCCTCACCTAATCTGTTTTCCTGGTACATTTGCTTTTTTTAATCTTTTCTAGATTCGTCAAAACGCTGCTCGCGTGATTATTAAATTACGTGTCCGACTGTAAAGATTACGCACGTAATTTCGTAATTGAAATGACTTCGCGAAGTAAAGGTGATGATCGGATGTTGCGATACTTTCGTAGTGATGCTGAAGATACACATAATTCGTTTTGGAACATAATCTGGTAAAATCCTAAGTTATTTATGTGTTTATTCTGGGATCTTACAAATGTTCTCACTTAAGTGAAAACAATTCAGTTATTAAAACTAATTTATTTTACACTAGCTGATATGTACCCGGCGTTGCTATGGGCTATCATTAGGATACACACATATACCGTGGTACGAGTAGATTTTTAGTATGTATTTTTGTTAAGCCAGCGTTAGCTATGCAAGCGCCCGACAAAAAAATGGCTTATTACATAACATCGAATTTTCTCTACTTTCTATAAATATAATATGTATTTTTTTTAAATACCTAAAACTTCGGGGAGAAATTCTCTAAATAGTAGAGACTTTATTTTATACTATTTAGAGATAACAGATAACTAAAATTATAAAGACTCCTCACTCCAATGACACAAAATACAAAGAGATGCAAGATATACGTGAGACACAAATAATGCATAATATAACTAGCCCAACAATAAGGAAATGCAGTATTTAAAAAAAATATATTTGAATGTTCTCCTTCTAACTTAAATACCGGTATTTTTTTACAAATATGTTGATTTCATAGTTCATAATATTCAAAGTTTTGATTTTTCAAAAAGATAGAAATCTGACACGTGACTGGGTACGCGTGACGTCATACGTACTTCAGTTTTGCCGGTCAACAGTAAGGTCAATCGAACCAAGGTCCAATCTCAATTTAAATATTTAACAAGATATAAAAACAATTTTTTTTTATATATTAATGTACTGCAGTGGTGAATCGTGTACCACTCAGCGCAGCGAAAATTTTCCGCATTCCATCACCAATTTATTAGTTTCTCGCTAACTCTTAAGTTTTTAAGTTACAAAAAATATATATTTTATTTTTGAAAATAATAATATATTACTGTAAAACATTACTGGAAAACTTATAATGTAAAAAATATTGTACCAAATAAAAAAATAATAATAAAAAATAAAAATAAAATATATTCTATACATTTGTTATGCCGAAACCTTAATTATATAAAATTCCCTCGATAGAAAAAAAATCGCGAAGTATGCTCCGAAAATTATAAAAACCGCGTTTTTTCTTTTATTTAATATATTATGGGCATGAAAAATTGACAGTGTATCTTTAAATGCAACTAAAGCATTTGTCGAGAGGTTTTTGCTCTATTTCAAACGAGTCGTATTTTATTAAATATTTTCACAATTTTCAATTAATTATTATCGTTCTTTAATATTAGCGCGCTCTCTCTAACATTCGTATTTACATATCTCCCTATCAAACAATCTTTGAACGCTTATTACGGGGTCTTAATGCACGCGGCCGACCCACCAGTGAGTTAGCTGTGTAGGTTCTGACCCGCTGACCAATAAGCAGGGCTTTTAAATCTCTTTCGATTTTAATCGTTTTTAAATAACAATTTATTAATTCTATGCATAATTGTGTATGAAAATTATTTACGTATTTGCGTTTGTTGACCTATGTGAATACATGTTTTAAGGCCATAATATTTTTCACTATGTTCCTTATTGTTACATATTTTTATCGTAAAAGCAATGATTTTTTTCGCTTTCGCTTTTCCTATTTGCGATATTTTTTTTAAATTTTCAGTTTTTTACAAGGAAATTATAAAGCTAATATAATTATGCAAGAATTTAATTCAATTTTTGATAGTAAAACTAGTGGTTGAGGTGTAAGGCTCTCGATTAGCAATTTGAAGGTCGCGAGATCAAATTGCGGCGTGCGCAAGTAAATTTAATTTGATAAATTTGTGTTATTTTTACACTTCATTCATTTAACAAAAAATATATAATATTCTTGAGGCAGGGTCGAATATATTCTCAATATTGCCCTGGTGTAAGACGACCATTTAGAATTGAAACGTTGCTTGAAATAGCTAAAAAGGTGTCTGATAACCAGATCTGAATAGCCAGGTACATACTCCCTTACCTTTCTCTTCCCCACCTCTTCCCCCTCCCCACTAATTTCAGGATAAACCCCAAACATATGCAACATATTATGATGCCATTCATTTAAAAAAGGACAAAGATGAAAAATGTAGGCAATCCTCAACTGGCACAAATAATTTAATTTTTTTTCGAAGTCCACAAGGAATTATAAATGTGTTCTGTAAAGCTACTGGATGAAAGATGGTCAGTCCAACCTATCTTTAGTCCACTCACTTGTTTGTCGCAAGCCTTGCGGCCAAATTTGCAAGCGAGTTTTCCGAGAATGGTTTGGTTCTCGGCTAACTTTCCGGGCGGAAGAGGCAGTGCTACAGAAAGTCATTTTTGCTCATCCTAGGGGCATCTAGTGATTGTTTCGCAAAACACGCCGCCGAGTACAGTCAGCCTCAATAATTGAGTACAATAATATATAAAAAAATACAATAAGTTAATTTATTAACAAATTATGTACCATTTATTTTATTGTGATGGCGGAATATTAGTTAATGGACTGTAATTAACACACTGTAACAATATGTGATGAAGAAGAGATATTGGACAATCGGTCACAATATTTTGTAGACCTTTCTTCTCGCTCTCTCATGCCTTACAATTAAGTGAGAGGTATTTTTTTAGTATATCCTTTCCTAGAGAATTTAGCTATGTTCAGTACCATAATATTATGTTTTGGCTATCTATTTCCTATTTTCTAATTAGTGGCAAATCATGGCCTCCAAGAAATTCACGGAGAAAACTTCCCGATATAAAATATTGCTGATTTATTAAAATTATTCGTATTCCTGTTGAAAACGGGATTTTCGGCCATTACGAATGAATTGATGGGTATCCTAAAAAAACTTGAAGTAAAATACCAAAGTGTTGTCAAAACACGTGTTCGTAAATTTCCTCAAGTTTTTTCATTTTGTTCAGATATATTATTGACAGGTGGATGAACAGGTGTCTGATATTATTTCGAATTTACCAATACTTGACGAAGTGGCTTACAGTCCCGTTTTTAACAGGATGACTAATAATTTGAACATATTTTCAATAAATCAGCATCCCTACCTCTCGTAAATGGCGTGCTCTGTAATTGTTCTGTGACTAAAGGTACGTGGAAGATACTCTCAGTATTGCCCTGGTATAAGACCGCCATTCAGAATTGAAAAATTGCTTGAATTGAAATGGCTTTAACCGTGTATGATGACCAGATCTGAATACCCAGGCACACCCCACCTTCCTCTTCCTCGTCTAATTCCCCACCTCACTACCTTCAGCCTCATCCCTTGGGGGACACCATAGTCTCACTGGCTCCCGACAGTTGGGACTCTTGTGCAAGTAGTACTTCCACAAACATAAAAAAAAATTTAAATGTAGGCCGTGTGTAATTCGGGTATGAATAGTGCATGGAATATATGAAAATGATCGTATTATTTATCTTTTGAAATGGATAAATCTGTAAAAAAAAAAATATTTTTTTTTAATTATATTATTTATCAACGATTGAATAAAAATATTCGTAATTTTTTGGAAAAAAGTACATTTTGGATTTACGGAAATTATTTATTTATAATGATTTGTTTTTTAAAGATTCCCGCTTTTGTGGACTGCACGTTACTGCAACTCGTTTGTGGAATTCACGTAAAAACAAGTAAAAATAGTTGCAAAAACGAATAAAGTCGAAGTAAAAAACTTTTAATCCCCAATACCTACCTATGGCTAACTAGAAAGTAGACATCTGTTTGTATATCTCAACCATTACTCTCGAATGGTGAGCTCTGACGTCATGAGCTCTGACTCAACGTAATTGTTTTTAGTTCGTAACGTATATCAACGTATATTTAAATATAAAAATAGATATAAAAACCTGATAATTAAGTTACAGAATCGTATCTTCCAATTTAATGATATGTTTCTCTATAAAATGTTTAATAGCCTCCCTGTCGCAATTAAAATCATTAAAATAACCATCTTCAAAAGAAGTATTAAGATATGATTATAAAGAATATTGATACAATGTTGCATCATAACAAAAATGAACCGCATATGTTATGATTTCTTCTAGATACTGCTTTATAATTTTCACCTTGTTATATTATTTATACTTAAAAAAAGTTTTACCTAATTTATAATTCACACACAAAACCATGTACAATGTGACTTTATAACGGGGTGCCCCAGTAAGATCACGTTGTTTTTAACTTATTTAAAAAAATATAAAATAATTACAAATTAATAATTAAAATAAAGTGTGAACGATCTTTCCAAAGTCGAAAATTATATTTTCATATTTTTAAATTTATTTTAGTGAAACCGAAAGTTTTTTGTTTCTCGTTGTACAATTTAGGGGTGGGTGAGTGAAACACTGTAGCCACAACGCCTACATTAGGGTATTTTATTCCCTTCACCCCTCGTCTGGACCAATAGAGACCTTATTTAGAACGCATGCGTATTAAGGCTTTGATACACATTATAAAATAGAAACAACAAGATAAATTCAAAATCACAAAAAATCTCGTTTCTTGGTGATCATGATCAGTATTGGTCAATGTAAATAATATGCTGTTACCCCTCGAGTTCGTTAATATGCAACCTGTTTTATAATATTACCTGCTTTGAAAGATATCTTATTTAAAATAAACAATAACATTCAATGACAGCTGTCGTTTTTTTATTTCACTCTTGAAATATCTCAAAATAAAATAAAAAATTGTAGCTAAAATCTAAATATCTATATTTTAATAGCTTTAATAGTGAAGTGAAGTTATACAAATTAATATTTCGTGCCAAAATGACTACACGAGCAACTGCAAAAACACAAAATACTACGGACACCCAACTCCTCCAACTTCTTGACAAAAAGTTTGAAGAATTTAAGGTACAATTTCTGGAAATCATCAGAAACGAGTATAAAGAAGAAATCGAGGAATTAAAAAATAAAATATTAACTCTAGAAAAAAAAATTGATACAAAAAAAAACAACAACCTTGAAAAAACTCTGGAACAAAACGCCGTAATACAAAGTGAATTTAAAGAATTACAAAAACAATCGGATGCTAACAAACAACACACACGCATTAATAACATAGAGATCATAGGGATACCAGAAAAAAAACAAGAGAACCTGACGGAGATTATCAAAAGGATCTATTCAGAATTAAATATAGTAAGCGACGACATTGAATACGCCACCCGAGTCACCCCCAAGGAGAATATTGAAGGAAGACCGCGGAATATTATAGTAAAACTAAAGGGCAGGAAACAGAAAGACGAAATCATAGCAGCAATCCGGACAAGAAGGGGCCTAACAGCAGAGGATATTAACTTTAATGGAAAACAACGGATCTATATAAATGAAAATTTAACTCATAAAAACAAAGTACTCTACAAAAAGGTCAGAGAGTTTACCAAAATTAATAAATTCAAATTCTGTTGGATCAAAAATTGTACATTATATGTCTCAGTGAAACATGGCTTAACAATTCAATCTTTAATGAGGAACTTTTCGATCCACGGTACCATATTTACAGACGAGATAGAGATTATCATAACCTCAATCAAAATGGTTATGGTTATGATATGATTTATATGCACAATATTGTTTTGGTTATGATATGATTTATATGCACAATATTGTTTGTATTCTTATGGTTACCAATGTATCGATAATCTTTTATTTTATATAAATTTTAGTTTTTTTCCCCCTTTATTTTTATTTTTGTTGTATTATTTTGTTCTATTATTTTATACAATTCTTTTATTTTATATAATTATAACTTCACATTTCTCATAAATTTAATTATTTCTTCTAATGCTGTCTTACGTAAAATCACAAGGAGGAAATCCGTAATTGGTTTTATTTTGGCTATTTTACTTATGTACAATCTGTAAAAATGTAAACTGTTGATTTTCCCAAAAATGAATAAATAAATAAATAAAACTTTAAGTTTAAAAAAGGAAGAGATTGAATGAGAGAGGCGTGAGGGAATCTAGATTAATTAAATTTATGCACCAAAGCAATAAGGTTCTCAAACATTAAATGTAAGTGCCTATCAAATTGCATATTCGTGATTTCTTAAATAATCTGAAATCTCAACTATAAAAAAGAAGTTCTGTATCAATAAACCAGTAAAAAGTACTCTTGAATTTGAATACTGACATCTCAGATGAAATTGGGTAGCCAATTTTAATTATAAAATAAAATTTTAGGTTAGGATTAAAACAAAAGTGTTGTTATTCTTCTTCTGTCATAGTTCTGGTTCTGGTAAAGATTCACCTTTGTCTATTCTGAAGCTTCTGGCAAATGTCACCTTGCTTCGCCAAATTGCATTATTTAGATTATATATATACCTAATGCAAGAAACTAATCTCGTGATTTATTTTTTTAATAAGGTACCAATTAATCTCAACTTCAATAATGTCCATTAAACAATCATCGACTATCATTAAAAGCCTTGTCTTAATAATATATTAATTTCTCAATTACATAAGGACTTAACCACATTTTTTTATCGAAATATGTTACCACAGTTCGAGAGGGTCACCAATAAAGTGCTTACGTAACAGTGATACTGCGAAGTGTTTGAGATTCGATTTGATTGCGAGCTGAAATGAGCGGCCACCCGTCAAGGCGGCAGGTGGAAGGTGCTCAGGTGGCCTGATGGTCCGGTGGTCTGCAAAGGGTTAACTCCGTTTGCTTTGTAAAATAAATATCCGAATAATTGGACTTGTGGCGTAGCGCAGAAGTGATTGAAAAAATCAGGGGTCTTTCATTTTTCTGATTACACATCGGTAAAACGAACCTTATTTTAAACGCATGGATCCCAAAATACCCCCCGTTTTAATCAGTTGTGTAATCCGTTTTTATCATAATAAGGTATAGGTTTATTTTGATTTCCGTGAAGGAGACATTCAAATGAGTAAATAATATAAACAAACAACTCAGTCCTAATAAATCTACGCTTCTCGCTTCATCGATATCCTTGTGCCTTCTAATAGATTTCTTTAACATGACTAGTACTAAGACTCGACTTCAGTATTATTTTGATTCATTTGATGTTTTTATGGGAGGTTATTGACTTCTTTTCCCATTCATTTACGTATACCATTTGCTTTTGATGCTCCTGTCTCTATCAATTTGCTACACATACCCTTACCGCACGTCCTTTTATAAATCTCGTTCATTGCAATTCCATCGGTTTTTTTTGATTTCAACCGATTTCAAGATAACAAAGGGAAACGGTCAATGGAGATGTATTTGTAAATCGTTTGTACAGGGTCCCATTTAAAACAGGGCAACGCGAATGATAGAGCTGAAACTCACTTCACTAAACTTAAAGTTACTCGTATATACAAAGCTATAAGTGACGGTCATCCGACTGTGTTTAAGACCTCCCTTTACTTCATGAGAGGAATTTTAAATACCTTTAGTTCTCGTTGGAAACAAATCAAACGTTTTGCTACTCGTTTTTAGGACCTTACGCTAATAAGTCATATTTTTGTGACCCTGTTTTTTTTTAAATTTTCGAAACATAAGGGGTTTTCTATGTTTTATACGAGATGAATATTATTTGCTCACATCGACTTTTATTAATTACTGTAGCTTACAATAAAAAAAGATGAAATGTCATAATGCTTGCATTGTCTCTACCATTGTTGCAAGTAACCAGTTTTGGGATTTATTAAGTTAATGAGAGCTCATGAATATTTAACTTAAATATTAAGGAGACATTCCTTATTCTTAACCTTAATTAACATAACACTAAGATCTAAAGAAAATATCACTTCTTGACCCAATATAACCTTTGAATACAAACAAATTTACTGACCGGAACAAAAGCCATGCCTAAATTTATAGAGGCATTTGAACAAAGCAATGAATTTCTACAAGGTTAAAACATCTTCCCGGTCAAGGGTTGCTACAAAACCTGAATGCGTTCAACGTACCAACAGGAAGTTACTCTCCCAGCCCCTCTCAGCAGTTTCCCGCGCTCCTTCTAAACCGGAAGTTCAAGATGGACGGTGGTGAGCAGCTGAAATGGCGGGAAAGCCACTGCCGGAAATAGCTAGTATACACGCCCGCAAACTAAGACGGGGTTCTCTACTTCCGGTAAAGAGGGTGTTGTTTCTTCTCTCCTCAGCTGAGAAGGATCAGTTCCGGAAACTCGTACATTCATCCGTAATATTATAGTATCTACTTACACATAACTTTGTAAGTACTTACATCTCCTTCGGTTCTCCTCATTTCAGATACAGATCAGAGTGGACGATGAATTTCTTAAGGGCAGTTTTCACCGTGCAGACTGCAGCTAGCTCCTTTTAGTGAAACAGCACTCGTACCAGTTACAAAGTTCTCAACAAGGTCGACTAGAGTATAAGATCAAGTCAGTGCCTTGGAACAATTACAGTTCTTGATACGTTGATACAATCGATTTTTGTCGATACTCGTTTTTACTGCTGATTTGTAATTTATTTTACGGCAAGCTAAATAAAATTAGTGATATGACTATTTTAAATGGTGAAGCAATATCACTGACTTGGTAATTTGGCGGTCGCACTCCCAGGCCTGTATTCTAGTCGGCCTTGGTTTTTAAATTATAAGGTTACAAATGGGACACCTTTTAACATGTTTGTAGATTATCAATCGGAAATTCTGTCATTCTTCCGACTTATATAACTATACAGGGTATTGAGGGACGTAATGGTTTTTAACAAGTGCTTCCTGTCATTATTTGTAGAAATTACTATTTAATTGTCTAAAAAAAACCACAAAAAACTAAAATGTTGTTGCACAGGTCGACTCTGTTCACAACCGAGTAACAGACCGACCCTAACTGTCCAGCTCTACAAACTGATTTTTTAATTTTTTTATAATTGATAAAAAATAATAAAAATGTCACCGCAGACAAAAAATTTAATTAATACTTTTTACTCCAAACAATGTCAGAAATTCAAGTAAGTCAAGTATCTACGTCCATTAATATCCTGTTTTCGTTCGTTTACCTGTGAAAATTATTTTGACGCTAGTTTAGGTTACATAAAGTTTACTTTATGTTTTCATAATAAAATTTCAATTCGTAGTACTTTTTCATAGTTGCATTGGCTTGCATTTAACACATCACATAAAACATTTTTAACATTCACAAGGGCCTATTTAGAAAAACGTTTTGAGATGAACGCAAATAAAGATTCGAATGCTAATATGCCCAACTGTATTCCCATCTAGGGGCCTACTATGTATCTTTCGAAACTAATTAACCCTTCCATTACGGTATTCAAAAATTCCTCGTCCTCCGGTGATATACACTCGGTAAATATTTATATATTGTAATTACTTAATGCAATACATAAATGTATTGCGAAAATTTGAACTAAAATTTGAACTCTGTGTTTAATATATTTAGAGAGATATTTTATTAAATACAGACAATGTTCACTCAGTTGACAGCACCAGCAAGGAAGGGTTAAACCACGAACATACTGGTTTGTTAACCCGAAAGATACAGAGTAGGCCCCCTGATATGCCCAACTGTATCTTTCAAACGGCTGTATGTACGAGAGCTTCGTGAAACTAATAAATATGATAATGGCATTACCGAATAGGCCCCTGTGATCATAAACCCTCAAATAGTGGTAACCAAAATCACTGACATTGCTATCCTTCATAATACATCAGCAAAAAATTGTGAGTTTATTATATTGATTTTTTTTTGTATTTCAGACTGTATATCGGTTACCCTTCACGGTTATACATATTTTGTTTTGCATCTTGGCGTGTCGAAGGTTAACTAATAATGTTTTCAATATATACTTTCAAAAGAAAGAATTCACAACGTAAATAAGAAACCATTCAAACTAACCCTTTTTAAAATAAAGTAAAAACTTTCGTAAAATTAAACCGATATATTCAAAACTTCGTCGTCCGAATCAAAGCAAAATAACAAGTTGTGAATATAATTGATTTCTACGTATTTCTGTACTATGTTTGTAAAATGTTAAATGTTTATTGTACTGATGTGCATTATAATATATACTGATATGGATTTCTGTATTATGTTTGTAAAAGCCCTACGGGCGTGCAATAAACAAATAAATCGGTTAAATCAGTCAAACCAAGTCGAACAATACAAATTCAGGGATGTACTAAATGGGTACCTAAGTGAATCGATTATCTTACGCAGGTGAGACAGGTGTCAGTGTTCTACACCGTGACTGAATGTCGCGCAACACAAACTCAACAAACCCAACGAATCCAATAAAGCCAATAACCCAACAATCGCCGACAAGTTAAGTAGTTGGTACCTATCTACCAAGCAGCTGCAATTTCCACCCGCGATTGGAGATCACTAATCAGTACAGTAATCACGGGCAATTTGACTGCCACAGACCATATTGTTTTTCTTTATTGAGCTCGGAGCTGTTGGATGGTTGCAAAGTAAACCGCAAGCGGCGTTTATATGTTTTGAACACCCTACGTTTTAAGTGAACCCGAACGAAGAAGTTTGAAAGACGGTTTAAATGAATAAAAAAGTCTTCCTGATGTTTATTTTTTATTTTTTATTATTATGTGCATCTATATAAAAAAGGTTTACATGTATTTTTTGGCTTTGCCTCTCTCACTAGGAAATCCTGTGTCGAGACAGATTAGTTTACAAGTATTTTATAATATTAAAATAAAGTACATTTTTCAATAAAGCAAAAATATATGGCAAAAAATTTCAGGTTGGTAGGTAGTGGTAACAATAATCAGACAGAGGATTATATTTGGTAACTAATTATTGCACGACCTTTTTCGATGATCCATTGTTTGATCAGGATTTTGTATTTGATTTATTTATTGCATCTCAATAAAACACTTTTTTTCTCATAAAAATCAACCTCACTAGGACTGAGCCTGTGTCGAGGTTAACAATTTACATTTTCGTGAAGCAAACATAAGAGTAATCACAAACATAAATTAATTCTACATACAAACACAAAATATTTCAAAATTAAAGAAAAAAATAAGTATTAGATGTGTTACCAGATGGGTAATTTGACAGTATATTGTAACAATATTTGAACCATAACTAATCATTAATCATTATTCAAAAGAAGAAGCAAAGTAGATAATAAAGACAGATAAGGTGACATTCAGTTTTTAGTAAATGGGACTTATATAAAATCTTATTATTTAAGAAAGGACAAGGATGAAAAAATATTAAGACAATCGTCTGTCAATACAAAAATCTTAATTAAATTTTTTAATTTAACTTAGGAATTGGTAGACTTATATGATTTGGAAGAATATTAAACATAAGTGGTGCCTGATATAAATAATTTCTTTGACCAAAAGAAGTTTTAGTATGTACAGCCACAAAGTTCAATGTAGATCTAATTCTAGTTGTCCGCATTTGTTGTGTTCTTTCAGCAAATTTAATATTGATAAAAAATCGACAATACTGTTAATGTTAATGTTTTATACGCATAACATTACATTCCTTATAAAGTAGGTTGGATGGATAACAGAATTTTTTTGTACATTAGTTCAAGGATCAATATTATTCGATTGTCTTGTTTTTTCAGGTAGGTTATTGTATATTTTAGACGCATTGTATTTGACCAAATGTTGTGTTTGTTTTAGGAGTTTGAATGAGTTCTTTGGTTTTGTGCCTCGTGTTTACAATATTTTGGGTATTTTCATAAAATCTATGTGTTTTATTTTTAAATAGATAAGTTAAGATAGTTTTTGTGTAAATTTGTCGAATATCTAATACATGGAATTTGTAGAATATATCTGCAGTACTTGTTATTAAGGGAACATTAATAATAACTTTCATAATTAATTTTTGTGCCTTCTATAATGAATCTGTAGCTGATAGTGTTGCACCTACCCATGCGATTATTCTATACCCAATGATAGATTGACAAAGAGAGTAATAAACAATTTATTAGAATGTTACTATTATGATAGTAGAAAACAAAATACACGTAAAATGCATTTTGGCTCCTTGATGAAAATGCGTACTACATTATGTTTTGTCGGGTCAATAAAAGCTTCTGTCTGAATATCTAAATAGATTATTTCAAAGAATTTAAATACTGCGAAGCCAAAAACTTTTCTGAATGCTTCCCAATAATGTTTAATAAACATAACATGTAGTTTGTTTACTAAATACTGTTAATCTCAATCATGCTGCCAAACAGAGTTTTTTCCATACCTGTCATTAACGAATCAATATTTATCAATTTCACAATTTTATACCGCTTTTTATAAAATGTTCACAATTTTCTAAATTCATAAATTACAACCTCATCGCAGAGGTGAAAAATTCGATCAACTTTGGATAGGATGTATCGCCTGCGCAAATTTCTAAATTGTGAAAAAATGGATAAAAGAATTCCTTATTTCTATTCAAAATTTCTCATTTTAAGTACCTAATTGATTTTAAATTATGTTAGTAACGATTTACTAGTTCATAAAGAGGATTTCACTTTTTACTATTAGTCCAAATTGTAAGATGTATAAAATGAACTGACTTTTGGACTTTTTGGACTTTTGCGCTGGGCTTCGCAGGGATTGATATTAATACCTGCTACTAACCTATACTACTATACATATATATACTAATCCAGTGCAAAAGTCCTAAAAAATGTCTCTTTAACTGTCAGTTCATTATCTACAGCATGGCATATATAAATAAAAGATGGCGGTGGTTAAGTACATCTTTAATATAAATGTGCGTATAAACAGGAAAAAATTTCAGATTTTTGCTTGCAGTTGCTTTTTTCTTTTCCTTCTTGTTGTTTATTCTTTTTTTAATTTGTGGCTCGGCTCGCGGAAATTATGTACTGTTTATACGCGGTATTATATTAAAGTGTTTGTAAGGCGTGATGTTTCTTGACAGAATGATGTACCAAAACAAACTCTAAGCCTTTAAGTAGCTTTGATTCGGTTGGTTGAACCTTAAGATTAGTGTTAGAATCCCGGAAATTAACACCTACCTTCCATAAATGTTATCGCTTAGATAAATATCACGTAGGCCCATTAACCACTGATATTTAATTATTTATTTTATCAACTTCTTAAGCGTCGTACATGGTACATTTACAATTTCTTCAACATCTACATATTCGAGTCCTGACATGATGATAGAGAATGGGAAGATGGTAGAAAGTTAGATACCTAGAAAGAGTATTTCCACTGTAGTAATAATAATAATAATATTTGGCTAATTTGTATAGCGCCGTTTTCGTGATAAATCACCTCAAGGGCGCTGTACAAATATATTTCTTAAATAGTTAATACTACATAGAACTACTGACTTATCTCTAAGACTTATATCTAGTGAATTACGACTAAGGCCTATAACTACTATCTTAACGACATATATACGAGTATTATCATATTTAGCAACTTACAACTAAAATTAATATTAACCATCTAATCTTACTAACGCCAGAAGAAGAAGGAAGTTCTATTATATTAGGGTGTTTTTATTGTTAGCTGGATATATATGTTAAATGAATGAAATTAATGAATAAAATAAAAGTTATGCAGAAAGCAGCCAATTACATAAAACTTGTCTAAAGATTGAATAATTAAATCTATATAACACCTAGGATGTTTTTTCACTTAAAAAAAGTTTAAATATATGTAGATAACAATTTATTACAATTGTTATTTTGATTAATTATTTTGTTAAGTGTAGATTTTTAGAGTTATTGATATTTTTTCAGGTCTGGCTTTTTTCTGTACAATACATATTAGTAAATGTAAGCTCTACAATCAACTGTTTGACCTAACTATGTAAAATATTAACTCTGCTGAAACCGGTTTATACATATGTAAATAAATATGTCATTAAGACGGTAGTTATGGGCCTTAATCCTAAGTCACTGGATACAAGTCTTAGATATAAGTCACTAGTTATTATGAATCCAGCATTTATATGTTAGTTGTGAGTTTCTACATATGTAAATAAATATTTCATTAAGACAGTAGTTTTGGGCCTTAATCCTAAGTCACTGGATACAAGTCTTAAATGTAAATCACTAGTTATTATGAATCCTCGTTGTAAGCCAGCAGTATTTATTATTTTATAAATATATTTGTACAGCGCCCTTGAGGTGATTTTTCACGAAAATGGCTCAATATAAATTAGCCAAATATTATTTTTAATATTAATAATAGCTTTTACAAATTTAATTAGTATTTTCGGGAACTAACTGACTGCAAAAGAATATTTTATTTGTAAATATTCATAGTCATTATAAATTATAAAATAGTATATAACTAAGTCAATATCGTTTGTCTGTTTGTGCGCTTAGTTCTTTTAACCTATGCAACGGAGTTTGATAGGGTTTTCACTATCATTTAGAGATTTCTTCCGGGAGTTTTGAAAAAATAAATAAATATATATTTGTTAATATACCTACTGCATTCCTAGTTGGCAAGTCAAAGTTTCCGCATTTGTTTTATTGTATAATTTTTTTGTAATATTATTATGATTATCATATATTTTTATGGATATTATATTTATTGAAAGTACAGAAAAGTAGAGCAACACCGGGTAAACGAAAAACCTCCTAGATCACAAGAGGTTTTGGAACATGTCAGCTAGTAAATAAATAATTTTATATTCCTATAGGATTTTTTATAATTACCATTTAAATATATTTTTTAAACGAATGCAGACGGGCGCCGCGAACGTTTTCTGCTGATTAGGTAAATGTCATTATTCAAATATAAGGTATATTGCTGAAATCAACCAGTTGATTCTGGTAAATTAGTTTTGAGAAATAGCCACATCAAAAGTGTTGCGAGTGCCGTAGGCGCCTTTCGCAAATTTTTAAATGTTTTTTTTACAACCAACAAATATTTGGTAAAGTGATTGCTGAGAACTTTTGTATGAAGGGGGCACGGCTGGTTTTAGTAGAACATAGAATTGACCTATTGACGCTGAATAACAAAAATATCTTATTTTAGACAAAATTGTGAACTAGCCTGCTTTCTGCATAAATACTTTTAAATATAGTTCCTCCGATGTGTGACTAAATTCTGTTGCTAAAACATCACAATTTTCAACATTAAAAGTTCTGTTTCTTTGCATCTTTGGGTAAACCTGACCGGTACTTTGATAATAATTTGATATTTCGATTAATATTCTCGATATCTTATTCTCGTTTTTAATATCCTATGCTCTGTTGTTTCTACTAATCTCTTCCGATTAGGTAATTCTGACATAGGTTCAACAGTTACAAGAAAACAGGATGCCACGTCCATTATTTTATTTTTAGAGGAAGGTGTTAAATGTTTATCCTACTTCCAAAAGATCGTGCTAGAAACTTCTTGGATGACTGAAGAGATTACTGTCACTGATATTGTTGGTTTGTCAATATAGTTAACTTCAAGCTGCAGATCTGACGATTTTTTTGTATTAGGGAACTAATTTTTCTTTTATAATTTTGGTATCCATGTATATTAGTTGATATTTAAAGCGGTGTGCTAGATTCCTCGAAATCTTCATTCAATATGATATATTGACTTTTTGAGATGAATTGTAAATCCCCCTAAAAATAATAATAATTTCGTTTCTCCAAACTTATTTTACACAACAAAACAGTATCATACTGCCACATGCTGAAAGCTGTAAGATCCCCTTTAATAGTGATCAGTATAATTACACTATATCAAGTATTCACTCGACCTTTGGTACTTCAGAAGTTTGAAAAAAATCTATCGTGAAATCTTACGGTGGCAAAAGTGAAATTTGGAAAAAAAACTTTGCAATCACAAAAAAACATTATTTCCACGGATCGATATTTTCAAAGTTGTTGGCAAATCGCCGACAGAACAAATTAATAAAAAAGTTGGAACTTCACGATCAAATTTTATCAGCGGCAGTCGATATTTCTCAATGAGAGACAGCCCGAATTGAAAAACGTTAAAATTTTTCGACTCTGGCACAATTACAAATAATTTCATACAGACTACCGTTTAGGTTTCCGAGTTGAGGTAGCGGCAGGGTGGATTGTTCGGTGTGCGATGGTGGTGGGGGGTATCACGCGCCGCTATTGTGGGGGCCCCATTGTGCGGCTGGCGTGGGAACCGGGCCCCCGGGCCTGCGCCCCGCACCCCCGCCCACGGGGCCCTGTGAAAAAGGCGCCTCTTTTGTGTGATCTGCTGATGAGAGGATGAATTAACAACAGAATCGAACTCATGTAGGTCGATTGAAGCGAAATTATATTTTTCTAATTTTAATCCTTAGCAATAATCCACCGACGACGTCCAGTTATAACTAACTAATATAAATTATTGATATTAATTGTCGGTCCAAGAGATATTATCTCGTTTTAATTAAATTGATTAATGATCCTCTAAGATGTTACAAGAATGTATATAACTTTATACATATTAAGTTGATGTTTAAACCTTTTGGTTTTATTCAGGACATGGCGCGATTAAGAGCATCAAATATTTGTAGTGAGTTATGG
Organism: Hesperophylax consimilis; assembly: GCF_061612785.1. NCBI lineage: Eukaryota > Metazoa > Arthropoda > Insecta > Trichoptera > Limnephilidae > Hesperophylax > Hesperophylax consimilis. The sequence goes on from NC_142838.1 coordinate 24,814,686, forward strand.
CTAAGGGCTGATTTTTTAAGGTCATATTTTAACCAGTTATTTCTTAGAATTTGAACAATTCTTCAAATTTCTATGTTGATTTTAAGTTTGTTAAAGTTATGTTCAAGTTCTATTATTATTATTTGATTAAATGTTCAAGTTCTTTGAAACAACTGGCCAAAAGAGCACCTGGGTTTCTAATTATGATAAGTTATACATTATACATTTAGTTATTGTGTATCGCAATATTAAAAAAAAATATTTCTGGCTTTCACTCGATCGGTGTTCTATGCATTGATGTATTTAGTCAATGGTTCTAGACTCTCATTTCAAATAATGGAGAGAGGGATTTATACATTTATTTTGTTCAAAAGGGAAATTTTCCTAATTATATGGAGGATTCGAATAGAATTCAGACTTAGAAGAGTTGTTGAACGGAACTAAAAAAAGGAATTATTATTTTTTAAAGGAAATGTGGCCCAAAACAAGACTACACTACTGAAACTTCGTGATATTGTAAGAAACATTATAGAGTTACGTGAGCTTCTATTTAAACGGCCAGTCAAATGTCTTTATAGTTCAACCAACCTACTTTATCACGAGCAAGTCAAGCAATTTGATTTGCTTATTTTAGCGACATTTCTTTAGAAAAATCAGCGTGATTTATCTTAAAGCAAGAAAAAAAATGGTCACCTATCTTACCATCCATAATATCTTTTTTTTAAATAATAATTTATTTCAACGAGTATGCGGGGGAGATTTATATATACAAACATATGAGGAAAAGCTAAAAAGAATATTGTAAATATCAGAAGGTAATGTACATCAATTTTTTTCCTCCGCTGCTCAGGATCTATGAAGGTAAATAATACACTAACTTAACAAAACAGAAACAAATTCAGATATGATTTGAGATTTTCACAGCCAAAAGTATTATAGTGATTTATTTTTGGGATATTATGTCGTGCGGCGCTACCTCTGTCTAGCCTGTCCTAATAAAGGACACTGTAATGCTATCCGAAACGTTGGCTAAAAAGGGAGAAAGCGCAACACGGCATAAATAAAATAAATCGCTATAAGATACTCTGTTATTCCGTGGATATTTACAACCTTTGTATATATACTCGTAAAACAACCTTGTACAGCTTATTGTCAACATTTTCATCAAGCTCATAAAAATCATTTTTATGAGCTGTTTTCGAAATATTTCAAGTGTATTTATTGTTCAGTAAATCGAAAATAAATAAATTTTAGCGTGGTACGGTAAATTATAAATTATTACGATTAAACATGTCACCCGAGCAATTAGGCGTCTGCCTCGATGGCTGGGGAAAATGTGGACGCGCAGATCCCGATGCCGCAATTGAATAAATAATTCAGTCAGTTTACAATTTACCCGGTAAACAATAACACCCTTCCACCCTTGACACTCTTCCTACAGGTGTTAATGTTTTCCTGAACGAAAGTCGCCTAACGAATCCGCTGAATTGTTAATCTGGCTAATTTTGCTTCAGTGTTCGGAGAACATTTCCATTTCGATTGCAATTTTAAACAGGTCTGGGAGAAACTGATAAAAACTTGATGAAGGTATTGGAATGGATGAAGACAGTGCGATGCTCGCAGGTACGTACAGCATTAGTGAAATTGCGAATAATCAGAGTGGGAACTGTAAATGATTGAAGGCTCGTAATGACAGTACTAAAATAAGTATTTTAGAAATGCAAAACCTTTCCCAACAAAGGTGTATTTTGCTCTCTTAAAATAAATGAATATTTTTTATAAATCTGATGAAATATTTACATCGCGTTGCCGTGTCTACAAGTAATTAATAATTTGCCATTTTGAAATTGGTTTCAATTATTATTTCTGAATTTGTTACCAACCAGCTTGTGTAGTTTTATTAACTTTGTCTTATGTATTTCGATTAGATTTATACCATAGAACACGCTAGAAAAGATCTTATAAATATTCTTAATAAAAAACTTGTCGTTAATAGTTTCGAGAATACAGCGTTTCTGAATACCTTACAAGGATTTTGCAAGTGAACCAAGTATTACTTGTACCAACTTGGTGTCTCAATTGGTTTGTCGGAAACTTGTTCATACCTTATAAAAATTGGTACCATCTACAATTAGGTACTTACACATTTAACCACCTACAAGTATGTACTTACACATTTAACATAATGTGTTGGTATTTTCCAAGGCTCAGAATAATTGAGTTCACTCACAGTTCAATGAAAATGAAGGCGGAACAAATAGCGATTTCAAGGCGCGTACCTTTGGTTTGTCACCCACAACAATTGTGGGTCCAGAGATTGGTGCCCGGGAATTAGGCAGTCCATGCCAGGAATGCGAGAAGATGGGAACTGAGAAGTGAGAGTGAGTGACTCGTCAGTCCTCACAATACCACAAAGGGATTACGGGCAGACATTTATTCCGACACCAACAAAAACACCATCCCGAGAGATTTACTTCGCCCAAGTGACGTTTCGATACGCAATCCTGAAGCTCGGATTGTTTATTATCGTTTTGGGCTTGAATTCAAATTTTATTTATATTTTTAACTGTGGCTACAATAACACCGTCAAAAGCAATGCGATACCTGGCATATAAGCGTGCCGATGACTGTCCCTGAGCTACGACCAAATTGCACTGACTATTAAAGCGGGGCGGAGCCAATGAAAATAAATTACGCGTTTGGTGTGTAGGTTGAAACAAAAGCCAAGGAGAGTTTTTTTTCTAAAGAAAATGATTTATGGCCCATCTTCCTTTTTCGGTGGCAGTCACAAAGTAAAGAATATCTTCAAATTAATTGAGGAGATAGAAAGCACAAAGGCTGCGATGCCAGAAGATAATTATTAACTAAACTTTAGGATAGCTCCGAGTGAAATAATTTATGTTACGATTATGATGCGAGAATTGGTCCGTTCATTTTTCTTTCCGAAAGTCGCTCCAAAAATCCAGATAAATTGAAAAGTTAAACTTCAAGTTCGCAATAGAAAATAAATTCGTGTTGTCTTATTTAGGGGTCCTTTGGGGTACCCAAATATGGAATTTGGGTTAAATAAAGCAAATGAAGAAAAATACTTCTATTTATCTTATAATACTGTAGATGTAGGTTTTGGAAACATCCTTCATACTTTCTTTTTGAACAGTCTGTGAATTTTTATGAGTCGTTTGATTTGTAAAAGCTTAATTTAATTTAGAAATAAATCTACTAGAAGTAAAAAAATCACTTCGTTTTTAAAAATTGATTGAATCATTTACCTTTATTATTTGCTCTAAATTAAATTTAAACTCAGATTGAAAAATTGGACTCAAGGGAATAAACTTATCCAAGACATTTCATTCAACCATTTCCAACCCAAACGGACCATAAAAAGAGTTCGAACAAGAAAGGAAAGTTTTTTTTCTCTAACGATCACCCGTGACACAACATTTACTTTTACAAATATTCATCCTTTTCTGTGTAAGATTATGGACTGCAAATTCACAGTGTCACTGTGTTTTCGTTATTGGTTTAAGGGCAGGTAGTTGTTAGAATTGTGGGTGCTCTATTGTACTATTGTGAATATGTAGAACCTTATTTTAATTGGGTAGGTACGTATCTGCTACCGCCAGAAATAAAAGGTTAGCAAAAATGTTTTGCTGGTAAAGAGCATTGACTTTATGTTGTTGAAAAATTAAATTTGTAAGTAGGTATGGGTGTGAATTGGTTCAGATGAAATATACTTTCAGTGTCTTATTGGTAACGGATTTTTTATCTGAATATAATAACTATCATTTATATATTTTTTTACTATGCGCACAAGTGTCAAGAACTGCTACCAACCGCCTGAATTCAGTGGAATTATGACATCCCCAATTGGGGTACGAATAGGGAAGAGGAAGAGGAAAGTTAAAAAGTTAAAAAAAGTTTTTTTCCCCAATAAACTAACATAAAAATAAAAATAACACGAGAGAACTATAAAATATTGTTTGATTCGCAAATTGTTAATAACCGATTGCCAAATAGTCGAACGTGCAGCAGATAAAATAAAAAAAATAAGCATGAATAAGATTGACTCCGATTCTACCAGAAATACGGTATAAAATATTTCAGCTGTGGGTGAACTTACTTTTCTCACGCCGATCAATTAAAGCGAATTTGTTTGGCAGAAGATCTGTAATTGAATATTTTCCGCCACTCCATGAAAACCAACCTTCGATGCCTTCCCATGAAATTAGCTCCAACGAATGTTTGCTTTTTGAGATTTTTTTAACAACTCTTTTTTCCATGGTTAGTGGTTTGAATTACATATTATTTTTAAATAAATTGTACAACCAAATATAATCATGCACCAAACAAAAGAATTACACTTTTATTTTAATCAATTAATCTAACATGCCAAATGAATAAAGGGTTCATGGTAAAACAAATACAAAAGGGTTCTCAAATTTGAAGCAGTAGGTACCTACCATTATTTAGTTAATATTTTGCTATCATTCATATTGTTCAATGAAAAGTGTAAGCTATCAATTTTATTAACGCTACATCTACATGCATTCCAAATTTCTACTTATATATAACATATTTCTCTTGAACACTTTATGTTTTTAAGTTCTCCAAAAAAATGTATGTTGTTTTTAAAGATAATATATATGCATTTGTAGAGCAGAAACTGTAATTATACAATAAAAGTATGTTCCGAAAATTAAAAAAAAACACATAATGTTCCGTTGTTTAACATTTTACAGGCTTGAAGAAAATCACAGTGTATCTTTAAATGCAACTTAGGCATTTGTCGGGAGATTTTCGATAATTTTGGAAATTTTCGCTTATAATTAATTAATACCATTTTTTAATATTAGCGCGCTCCCTCTAAAATAAGTATTTACATATCTCCTTTTCAAACCATCTTCTACTTCTTCTTGAAAGCTTATTAAGAAACCTTAAGGTTAAGGTTAGTATTAAATTATTTACTGTTGATTTATTTTTTAGATATTTGTATGTGTATTAGTTAAAAGTTAAAGTTGAGTTGAGTTAAAAGGTGTACTCGTTGAAGGTTAAAATTGAGTTGAGTTAAAAGGTGTACTAGTTGAAGGTTAAAATTGAGTTGAGTTAAAAGGTGTACTCGATGGAGGTTAAAATTTAGTTGAGTTAAAAGGTGTATTCGTTGAAGGTTAAAATTGAGTTGAGTTAAAAGGTGTACTCGTTGAAGGTTAAAATTGAGTTGAGTTAAAAGGTGTACTCGTTGAAGGTTAAAATTGAGTTGAGTTAAAAGGTGTACTCGTTGAAGGTTAAAATTGAGTTGAGTTAAAAGATGCATTCGTCCAGGGAAGCGGAAAACTACATTAACAGGATTAAAAAAAGCACCTTTAATTTATTGTTGCCTTAATTTTGAGGGGGCAGCGCATAATATAGGAAATTACCTACACTTACATGTACATTATTTGACATGTACAATAATATTCTATTATCATTTGCTTACCAAAATGATATGGATTTTTTACACTTTTCACGAAAGTTTCAAGAAGTTTATAACACGATTTCAAAAGAGTTTCACGTAGTAACGACCCTTTCTTCACTTTTCTGACGAGTAGGTACCTGTCTGTACCGAGCCGCTCGAATCTCGTAAAAGATGGCCCTGCAAGGGTTAAGTCCGGGTTAGCGACGCGATTAATATTTAATGGGGTTAGTCCTGACAGCGGGATTTGCGCACAAATTTCTATACCACCCACCACACCCACCCGCCCCTCGCACCACCCTACGACTCCAAAAAACGTCACGGATTACAACTGATGTGGTACGGAGCCGACGAAACAAAAACAAACAGCAGTAATTTATGGCGAAAATACAAAACCTACAACTTTTTTTCTGAAACATTTATCTCTATACTTTGGGTTGAGAGTCTCAGAGACCCGGGTTCTAATAATTTATAATCATTTAAGGGCTTTAAATTTCTATAAGTTTTTTGAGAAACTTATTTCAATCGGTACATCTACATACATAGCTACTAGCACATATATATAGGTTCATAGTAGTGCTTATAGTTTATAGATAGTATCTATGATAAGATTTCTAAGCCCGTGCGGGCGTCGTGTGGATGGAACCAATGATTCATAAAAGTAGGTACTTTTGAAAAATATCGCATTTTTGTCCATTTTTTTCTTGCCCCCTTACTCTTATAGGATATACATATAAATAAAGTACCCTTATACATGTAATAATACCATCTTACTAATTAGATACTTGTACGCCGGTTCAGCGTTGGTATAGTAAAATCGCCCTAGTCAAGTTAAAGGCCGTTTTAAATCTTATCAATTTTACATGGTTCCCTACTAATGGCTCATCTAGTAAAAACTTAATATAAATTCAATTAGGATAGAAAAAAAACACCTTAATTTTACAGAATAATTTTTTAGCAATTTTAACAGCATTTAGTTCCTTAGAACGGGCAATCTGCCTAGCTAGGAACTAATCTCGACCTACAATTCATAATAACACTTGTACTTATTTTCAATATACTTATGCAGTTATTGCAATATTATTATCTTGTCATTTTTGCTATATACATGTATCTAATGTAATGTAATAAATAAATAAAAACTATACAAACGCCTTGGTAATTAGCCAAGTTTTTCACCGTTTTCAACCATAAGCGCCGCATTATATTTACACCGCGTTTATAAGTAAGGGTGATACTGTGTATAACCAATCGAGGCTTAATTTTGCGTATGTAACATGTAAGTAACGTATACCTACGTATATGTATTTTTATAAGTATTGGCTATTAAAGAAGGGATTTAAAAAATTTTGGTATGATTATCTTTAATTAAAAAATATGCTGTGGCTGCAAATTGCATAAAAATAGTAAAATTTCTGATTTCTACATCGTCTTTTCGTTGAATTTTTGAACGGATGGCTTTTCGGCCCACCCAAGCGAGGGCACCACCCGCACCCCCGGGCCCCCCTAGTGCCCTAGGTCCGCCGTAGGGACCCTGTCCATTAACCCCCCGCCGAAAGGCACAAAGCGCCCAAACCTTCAGGGCAGAGTGTGCTTTGGTATCCTTGCTGAAACCAATCGAGGGTTCAATATAGTACATACTTTATAATATACCCCGAACGTTTAAACTACGAGGTAAAACAAAATGGATGAAATTCATTTATTGTTATCAAGTTTAATTTGTAGAACTCCATTTTAATTTTAATTTTTTTATATATTCAATAATATTGTTATTGGGTTTATAAAAACCGTTTATTTTTAAACAAGTTCTGATGTGTAATTATTATTACGCGTGACAGCTGTTCCGCCCTCTGAAGGCATTATCAAGCAGAACTTGTTTAAAAATAAACTGTTTTTATAAGCCCAATAACAATATTATTGAATATATAAAAAAAAAAGAAATTCGTTAAAACAGCAGCTAATGAATGTATTTATTTTTCAAGTTACCTACTTACTTACTTACCCCTAGTTGTGATGGTAGGTTTATAAGATCAATCGTTAATCCTCATTGTACGTTACAAGGGCCAATAAAATGGTCAATGGTCAATAATATATGTTTGCCTTAATTTGGCATTAGTTTGGGGATGTAAAATATATTATTAGTCCTTTTACTGACTCCGTTTTTAGTTTTACAGTTTTTATATTTTTTTTAATTTCACAGTTTGAATATCGAGATTGTTCTATTTCTATCTACACCCTATTCCAAAATGCCGTAAATGATTGGAGGAAAAAAATTATTTTAATTTGTCAATATTGAATATTGAGCAGGTAACAGCACCTAACAATCCTAACACGTCGTTGATATTTTTTTAATGTAAACGGCGCTACACAAAAATACAAATCATCCTAATATTATTGATTGCAGTGGTCGCCGACCTAGATGTCTACTGGTTTTGACAAGGGACGCCAAAATTATAAACGTGACAGGCGCCGTTTGACCTAGGGCCGGCCCTGATTGCAATTAGTTTTATGATTTCTAATTTTAAGGTTATCGTGAGGTTTGTTTTAAAGGTTTTTTTTTATAGGTTAAATAAGTTGGCTAAAAAATGGGCTAAGTTAGTTAAAAAATATATCAGCAAGAAATATGAGACAAGTTTGCAGTTATCGAATAAATTGAAACATTAATAAAGTCTATTTTATGATTGTCCGTTTCGAGGGTTGGGGTGTCTACATTATGAGTACATCCCTCGAAGTGGACATTTTTTTAGAGGTCAAAATTATGAATTAAAAAAAATGTTTAAAATTAAAAGAAATGTGAGGATGTCCAATTAGAAGATAATGCGACACATTAAAGGACATAGTGTTCATCAACGACAAGGTAATGGGTTGAAATTTAGAACCTAATTATGTTTCAGAATGCCATCTCTCTCAAACTCTCGATCTAATTACGCATCAATGACATTTTACGCTTTAAAACTCACATTTTCCTTTAGAAATCATTGGCCCGGTGATTTACGATTATTATCTATGATGTACATAGGGCGAGTGCGACGGCTGCCAAAGCGGGGCTCGAGCATTGTCAGCGGTGATCTACTCACCAACTCTCGTCCGGTTTCTCCGCTTCCCGACAGGGGGCGTTGTATTTTGAATGCTTGATTAAATGATTATTACCCTTAATTGCCACAACGGTCAGAGCACGCTTTCAGAATAATATACTTAATTCTTGTTATGAAAGTACCTACCTACCTTTTGGCTTTTGTACCTATATCAGTGTAGGTTTTGTTAATCACCATAGCTACATTCAGATCATGCAGTATTCAACACCATGAAATACTAAGGTCCAGTTGTTTCCAAAAACAATTCATCACATCGCAAAATTCTGCGAAAGTTCTGCTGTTATTTCATCACTGACCGATTGTTTCACAGTACTTGGATACCAATAAAACTTAAATAGAACTTTTACAGATCTTCAATATTAACTAAACTAAGTTATTTTTTATGTTCCTTAAAAGCTCTATTCTAGTTATGTTATCATTTAATTGTGTTAAAAAAACTGGCCAGTAATGATATAATTACAGAAAACGAATAGAATCTTTACAAAAATTTGAAAATTAACTTTGAATTTTTACGAATTTTTCAAATTCTGAGAAACATCTTGCCCTTTATTGTATTGTATTATGTAAGCGATTTAACAGAATTATATTTTTCTAAAATGTTCATTGTCCATAGCTATGCATTTAATAAAACGGGATTTTTTACAAAAAATTTAATATAAGATATGGAAGTAAAATGGAAATTGCCTGAAAATTAAAATTTAATTTTTATTCGATTAACTATTCGATTCTTATTTGTTGTGTCACTAGGGCGATACTCAAGCCCTGATTTTCTTTGCTCCAGCTATTTCACGACTGTTTAGATAAACATAATCTCTGAAAACCGCACAATGGTACAAACTGCTAAAAGCCAGTGGGACTAAGACACTCAACTTGGGGTAAATATGCCGTGAGGCTGTCGAGAGAAGAAGGAGATGGGGAAAAATAAGCGGTAGATTAACAAAAAATTATGTGAAAACCGCATAAGAGTACCGACTGCTCCCATGCGTCTGTAGCCAGTACTACTATGGAATCACCAATTGGGGTATGTTGAAAAAGTTTTGGTGAGGGGAGGAAGAGGAAGAAGAAAAAGGTGGGGATGTAGGTTCTTGACTATTCAGATCTGGTCCTTAAACACGGCAAAATCCATTTCAAGGAACGATTCATTTCTGACCGTTGGTCTTTCAACAGGGTGATACTGAAAGTATTTAGCGCTCTGAAGAAGTGGAAGTAATTGTCTTTTTACTGTCTTTCAAATACAGTTATTATTATTATTTATTTTGACTTTCACCCATTAAGTAAACAAATTCTAGAAACGTTTTAATAATAGATAGTTTTATCGTGTTGTAAAAATTTTCAAAAACACATAAAATTATTGGAAAATGAAGATAAGTAGGTTTCGATTACTAATATTACCGACTAATTAAAACATACTACTAACCCCTCGGCAGTAAAATATTCTATTTATCCAATAGTTATCTATCTACCTGTAAAGATTTGTGCCTAAATTATGAATATAACCTCCAAAGGCAACATTATTAATATAAAACAAGCCATTATAAGTATCCCTTTCTTCTGCCTAAAACCTTGTCATCGTTATTTTCTTTATAATAGCTGCCTGCGGAGCAATTTCCCGTATCTTGTGTGTTTCGTTCCCCCCAGCACGCCTGCGGGAGTTGTAAGGATAATCCGGGATAACATCGGGAACGCTGGTCAAGGCGTGCCGCACTAATGTGTCAATACTGATTCAATTAATCTGTCCCCATGCGGACCTCATGTGTTTTACAAAACGGGGGGATGGATTTCATTTAAAGTAATTTAATAAAAGGTTATTTAACTACCGATTCACCCAATACTCTACATTTTTCATTCCAGTTCGGTGGTTGTTTTTCAAGCGTACAACTTTTAAATTAAACCTGTAGAAAGATAATGTTGTTTGGTTAAATTAAGTTCATGCTTCGAATAAATAATATCCCTAGTAATGAATCTGTGAAAAACTTAAAAGTGTGAATTAATATTAGGGTGAGGGAAATGGTTCAATCGGTAATAAACAAAGAGAGTAACTCCAGTCGATTATTGGTAGAAACATGTTTCCGATCTTATCGTGATTTATTTTTAGGGTATTATGCCGTAGTGCACTTCCTCCTTCTTCAGCCAACGTTTCGGACAGAACTCTAATGGCCATAATCATGGCAAATGAGCACTGTAAGCGCACCTCGGAATAATAACACTCAAATAAATCACAATAATACCAATATTTTTGCTGCGAAGATCTCAAATTATATCATGCTTCCGGTCGTTTGATGTAAAACATTTACAATGTAAAAGTATGTACCTTGGTACTTACGGTCTAACTAAAAAACATGCTGAAAAGTTTATTCAATTGATAAATGTGTATATGCAAATATTACTAATGTAGAAACCGAGATAAAGTAGTTCATGGAAAGATATACACATTGTTTACACAGCCAAAGGGGATTATTTATCTTTTGGATAAACTTGAAATTTCGGAATATTAAGGTTTAAATGTGCTATAAATTTCTTCTTTTGGAAAAAAAGGAAACAAGAAAAACAAATACCATTTTAAGAAACTAGATAAAATTACTTATTATGTTTTTGTATTGGAAAGAGACTTTGATATTTAAAAATTGGAATATTTTAATTTCAAGCAGATGAATAAAACACAGACACTCCAAACGTCGAAAAATGAAAAAAAATTCGAAAATATATTCCTTTACACAACATATACCTTTTCCTTTCTTGTTTACACAGTAAAAAAACGAATAGAAAAGTATTATAATATCAATTTTTTAAAATTTGATTTTATTTTTAGCGCATTAGATATAGCGTTGATTTATATTTACATACACATTTATAAAACATTTACGTTATTAAAAACATCGCTTTCATAGAATTATTATTAAAGACACGCGGCAACAGTCAATTAAAGAATAATGTATCCTAAACTTTTTCAAGACTGGAATTTCATTGTCAATCTGCGGAAAATTAGTTCTTTCGTTTATTTTTTATCAGTACCAACTCGAATCTAAACTTTAACATTCTTTATACAATGTGTAACAAAAACACCGTTTAACGAATGTGAAGTGGTTTTTCTTTAGTAAGGCTGTTATTCTATGAGTAATAAATAAGAAGTTCTTACAATACCCAGGTATTACTTACGTTTCGTAAACTTTATCCCGTATTGTTAAACATACTTAAAAACCCGATTGTCTCACGCTCTTTCTTTTTTTTAAATGTGTGAGAAAACTGAAAGAAGAAATTTTAACAATTATAAGTATAATGCACGTGCGATATGAAAGCGGAACATCAATGCTGTATTATAAAGTGTAAGTATAGTTAAAATCTTGTTCTTGTCGATCTTTTCCTATTATTTCAATAAGTTAAGTAACTTTTTTTAAAAATTAACCTGTATTCGCTACTTCGTATTATTTCTCAGGGAACAACTAAGCTTGTTTAAAGGGTAGATAGGTCCTCTGCGGGCTTAAATCAATTTATCTTGGGATTAATTTCTTAAAGCTGGGCTTACCTATTTCCCGATATGAGAGCTTTCTCCACAGGAAAACCTTCCCACCCTAAATAGGTGAAGTAATTACTGTCAGTGAGTAAAAAATATTAATGTTTAGACCACCTTAGGGATATTGATTGTTCAAATGGGATAACAGTGGCGTTGCTATCAACTCATATTTGCTGGGCGTTCACTATGTCGCATGAACCTTAAAGGCCCTTTTAGGTTCATGCTATGCCACTAGGTTATATCTATGTAATAATTAATGATTTTTTTTTATTTTAAGAAAGACAAACATCCCGGATTATGAATAACCTGACGATATTGAATTCTTTCTACTACCATTTTTATAAACGCAAGATGTTGGAGAACTTAGCCAGCAGAGGAATTATCTAAGTAAAAATTTGTAATTCAGATCGAAGGTGTTCTAAAATGTAATTCAGATCGAGTGTTTTTTTAAACGTAATTTACATCGAAGGTGTTCTAAAATGTAATTCAGAACGAATATGTTCTAAATGTAATTAGGATCGAAAGTGTTCTAAATGTTATTCAGATCGAAGGTGTTCTAAAACGTAATTCAGATCGAAGGTGTTCTAAAATTTAATTCAGATCGAATGTTTTCTAAAACGTAATTCAGGTCGGAGGTGTTCTAAAATGTAATTCAGATCAAAGGTGTCCTAAATGTTATTCAGATCGAAGGTGTTCTAAAATGATTTCTATCATTTCATGCCAAAGCAAAAAACGACAAGAAAAATGCGTGACTCCAACGAATTGAAATCTCACAAAATGTGAAATAAAAGAAAACGGAAAGTAAAATAATAATAAGGTAACTGCCATATCTGCGACTCTCATCGTTATTCAAAATCAAGATTGTAATTTTTGGAATAACACAGCGTTTCGGTTTCCCATCAAAGATATAGCGAAGCATTCCCAAAGAGTGCGAAGTAGTCAGCGCTCATATTAGAGCATGGGCCTTCAACAGTGGAGAATTCGATTGCACGGAAATATCCGTCACACTCCGACTTCCTCACTGTGACAAATGTCTTAATTATAATAAAACGGAGTTATTTACAAGACGAGACAATACCCTGAAATAAAGTCGGAATTTTAACGACGTGAGTGATGAAGTCATGCACAAAAATATGCAATGCGCCACCCCGTGTATTGAACTACGGTTGAATTTTCCCTAGCAAACCTGTTAAATAATGTGGTAATCTAACGACATAAGTGATGAAGTCGTGTAAAAATAATATTCAGCGCGCGGCCTGCCGAAATGGATGGACCCACGGTCGAATTTGCCCTAACAGGCCTAAAAATTTATTATGAACGTACCTATTACTAAATTCTCCGATGTTTTAGAGGAATCCCTCAGGAAGTTAACTAATTCACCGATTAGAAAAGTAAAAACTAGTGCTTTCCGCTAATTTTATAGTTGAAAAGTTGTGTTTTTTTGTTTTGATAACGAACCGAGTGGGATTGACCTTACTGTTAACCGACAAAATTTAGGTACGCCTATCCCGTCAGATTTCGATCGTTTAAGTGGACTTTGAAAAATGCTTACCTTGAAAAAAATTAAACCGAAATTTGTAAAAAAAAATACTAATATTTAAGTAAGAAGGCGAACTTTAAAAATAAATTGACTGGAATTCATTGCGTTCATCTAAACAAGACAAAGACAGAAAAAACTGCCATAATGTATCGATGCCGAAGCTCTTTGTTCGATATTTTCTACTACTAAAATAAATGATTTTTTTCGTTATTTATAAAATCGTATAATTTTTCACAAAACAACCATATTACGAGTAGTGAATAGGATTGCAGGTAGGTAGATATAATATGTGACAGGTGTCACTTGAATGAAAATACGATTTAGATACTAAAGTAGTCAAATAATTATCTGACAAATTGGTGAATTAGGTTTTTGTAAAAAAATAAACAAAATTGAAAATATGTTATACGAGGTATCACGTGAAACTAATCTTAATAATATAAAGAGTATCAACATACACAAAAACACAATTTTATCGAAATGTCTCTAACAAAGTCGTCTTGTCGATATAGAGGTAGTTATGTAATTTAATTTAATTTACATTATGTTAAGTCCTCAATCAGGAATGTGATATTGGCGGAATCTCTAACTAGATTCCGAGTATTGAAAGTTTGGGAGTATTGAGGTATGCGAAGAAGGAATGTGTTGGTTCCTGCACAAACTTTGGAAACTCTCCCAAATCTTGACAAAGGAGAATTTCCCAAGATTCCGAAATAACCCAAAAGCCATTTAGTTTGAAGTTACATTAGCCGATGTTCGAGAACATTCAAACTCACCCGCACTTTAAAGGCGAAATGACGAGCTTAAATTTGTTACATAGTTTACACAATCACACTGAGAATATTGAAACATTTTTATTATCTAGGTTTATGGTATGGTTCATAGTTTTAAAATAATCCATATTTACTTGTTTCGTTTCTACAGTTACTAACTAAATACTACAATCGATTCTCCCTTTTCTTTGAAATGTATAAATAATAAATGGTATAAACTTTCTATAGTACCGACTGTACCGAGTACTGATGTTCGGAGAAAAATACGTATTGCTAATTTATTAAGAATCTCTTCACGTTATTGGTAATTCCGGTTCAAATGGGATTGCAGGTCTTACGAATGAATTAACAGGTTTTCTTGATCAAAATTTATTAAATTACGAATATATTATCACGATGTCGGAACACGTGTTCATGAAAATCTGAATACTTTAGCACTTCGTCATGATTTTATCAAGTAAAATTCAAGTGTGTTAACCGGATTTACAAATAATTTAAAAAAGATTCTTAATAATTAGTTCATTTTTCTTATCTTACATAGAGGCATATCTGTTTTTTTTCAGACACAATATTTACCACAGTGGGTTGTTTCATAGAATTTGAACAATTCGTCAAATTTTAACGTTAATTTGCGAGTTCTGTGAATTTACTATTTAAGTTCTGTTATTATATCAATTTAGGCCAGTTACTTGAAAAAACTGAAATAATAATTTTACACTAGATTTAATATTTCATACAAATTAATTACACTCAATTGGTCACCATGAAACAGGCAGCCGCCTAGTATGGTGATTCATTATATCTACTTTATGTAAATTTCATAATAATGTAACATGTATTAAATAAATAAATAAATAAATAACAGAACTTGAAAAGAACTTTGACAGAACTTTAAAATTAACTTCTAAATTTGAAGAATTGTTCAAATTCTCCGAAGCAACCCGTCCTATTTGAAAATTTATCCTGTTATTCTGTGATTTGGAGGCTGCATGTTTGTGAAAAATCACCGCAACGCGCAATGTTTATTTTACTTACTAGGCTTTATTTCAGTTATTAGGTATATCCACGCAGATACAGAAACATACGTAACGCACTTGCTTGAAGTTACTTTATTTCAGGTATTAGGTATATACACACAGATACAGAAACATACGTAACGTACCTACTTGAAGTTACTTTATTTCATGTATTAGGTACATACACACAGTTACAGAAACATACGTAACGTACCTACTTGAAGTTACTTTATTTCAGGTATTAGGTATATACACACAGTTACAGAAACATAGGTAACGTTCCTACCTACTTTAACTTACTGAACCTGAAATAAAGAATCATTATGAACATATTTAAGTAATTATTTATGTGTCACGGACTGTGAAAAGTGTAATATTATAGGTCGACGCATTTGCCCACTAATCCATGGGATATTTTTAAGTGACTCTAGGTAGGTAGGTACTAACCGGCTAGTTTGGTTATGTAATTAGGTTTGCAGCTGTAGGGGAAGGGAGGGCAGGATGGAAGGCTTAACTTTAAGATGTAAAAAAAAATATAACATCATAATATCAATCCTTTATTTTAATAAGTCTTCAGAGAGATCTTACATGCTTATAAAATTGAGTCATTAAAAATAATTAAAAGTGAGTATAAAATCTGTTAGGACTCATAATCGAAAAACAGGAAAAATTCCATCTTGCCCTAACCCTGAGGGCAGGATGGAAAGCTTATAAAGGCAAGATGGAATGAATAGGATATCCTTACATTTTACAGTTGACACATAAAAGACAACCGTTTTCTATGTCTGAACATAGTTCATATGCCCAACCACACAATACTGTGGACACTGTACCTAGTCCTCTGTGGGCGGTTCCACATATGCTTCTCCACATAATACACACAACACATCGTCTTGTGTTGACTGCTCCAGATGTTGTAGTATGTTCTCATCTTTTTCTGTCCTTTTCCCCTTTCTTTTACCCTTTCCTTTGACCTTTCCCTTGTTTTCCTTGCCATTGATGACCGGATTAAGGACTAATTTTGGTTTGGCTTTCAGCTCCTTATTTTTTTCAATAGTTTCTTGGAAGGAAGAACTAGTTAGGATTTCTGATTTTCTACATCTCAATTTTCGCTTCTTTATTGTAAGAGTAACTTTTGGTGATGGATTCATCCTGTTTTTTTTTTCATAACCATCATGGACAGTAGATGTTTCATTGGTAATATTGTCTACAATATTGAAGTTTATTGACGAATAATCATTTGTGTCGGTATTTTTGTCTCCCTCATCAGTCACAATGAAATTTTGTTCGCCTTCAATTACTGGAGCGTTTTCATAAAAAGTGGCCGGTGCAAATTCTAAATCTGTAAACAAATGTCTATATATGGGAAGATGCCAGCCTTTCTGAACCCACTAGTGGCATTTTGCACAGTAGCACCTTTTTCATAGGCGATGCATACTAGCCTAGCTATATCAAACTGATTTACTCTTCTTCCAGGATGATTCTTTTGAAAAGTGTCCATGGCTTGCTCAAAAGCCACTTTGAATGAACGGTAAACCGAGACGTCCAATGGTTGCAGCTTGTGGCTTGTGTGGGAGGGGGGGAATACCGACCATGATTATATGTTTTTCTCGAGCTAAATTTAAAGCTTCTAGATTTTGATGAGTAACATAATTATCTGGAGTTAATTAAACAGGTCTATCTGCTGTTGGTCTTGTTTTCTCAATAAATATCTGTAGCCAGTTTTTAAAGGTGTCGTTAGTTATACAGCCCGAATCAGTTACACCAAGCTCGAGAGCCATTGGGAGCTTAATCCAAAAGACGTTCATTCATTCTCTTCCTGTGTCCAAATATAAAGCAAGGTGGGATGAAGCGACCAATAGCACCGCAAGCACAAATCACTGTGGTAAATTTCCATTTTTCAACGAGCTAAAGCTGTGGGTTCTGGTGTCCTGTAAGTTAGTTGGTGATGCCTTTTCATAAATCAGTTAAGCCATGCTCTCCCAGCCTTCTCACATGTAAATGGATGCGGTATTTTGTTTTGTAACGCCACCTCATAAGCAAATTGCTGTAGACTTTCTTTTGTTAAGCCGTAAAAAAGGGTGTCCCTTTCAATGGCAAGGTCACAAATTTTTCTCTCAAGTTCTTTCGAAAAAACCGAAATCTACCTAGGTTTTTGGACGCGGTACCTTTTTTGATACAGCGGTGTAAGGTTCCGATCGCAATTCCGTATTTTAATGAAGCTGCGCGTATTGTAGTAGTTACAGCTTCGTCCATCACTATCTGCATTGTTTCTTCAGTTCAAGATCCTACGTTTCTATTTGTAATATACTTGAACACCATCTATAAAGAGAATCATTCTCAATTAGTTGAAAAAAAATTAAAACAGAAATCAAAATAATTGCACGCGGGCAAAATGGAAACTATTCCATCTTGCCCTAAAATGCAATTTTCCATCTTGCCCACAAGCTAACTGCCAATAATAATATCAATTTCTTAAAAAATCCTTTAATTTTTTCCTCTTTAAATATCAATTCATACAATCTATTCCTTATAGTTTGTGTTTATAAAAACAAAATGGTAGTATTACTTACTTTGTATGAGTAATCACACTTTTAAAGTCCACTGATTTTGTAATAATTCGTCGCGAAAATACAAAACACGCGTGCAAGTCGCTTGGTGGCGCGAGCCGAACCGAGTCACCGGACATAAATACAACATGGGCGCTTATATCTGTGTGCGTAGAGACACGGGCACTTTGTCGCGCGGTTTGCGATAGGTAGATAGTTTCCATCTTGCCCGCTCCTTCCATCTTGCCCTCCCTTCCCCTACCTACCATTTAAGGAGATTTCGTGGAGTCTTTGACATTTTTTAAAAGGTGTGGCAATATTCCGGGCTTTAGGACTTTAGGTTTAGGACCGAACTTAGTATACGGTTTGCCTTTTGGTTCCATCAACCTTTTTACATCTGATGACCTCGCTGATCTAAGAGTTAACAATATGTATTTTCAGGAATGCACTCTTCCGGTAAATAAGACGGGGCTATTCCGTTAAGTGACTTATTTTCAACATGTTTATATTATTTAACCCAACTTACGCCATATTTAGCAGTTTATTTCTTACCTTTGCAGGCTTGGCATGAGAACGTTCAGTATTTTAATTCAATTCAGCAATGTCTTATGAAGTTTTCCTTGTAATGCTTGAAAACTTTTTATCAAACAACTCATAATGGACTTCCTCAATAAAATGGAACAATAAATTTCAAAAAGTTCCACAAAATATACTCGTAAAATCTAATGTCCATGATTCAAACATCGAATAGGCTTCGATTCGATTTGCGTGGGAGTTCCAGCGACCAATCCCCGTCCCGTGGGCACGCCTCCCGACCAATGGGCGCCCTTCCCGCGCCCATTGCAGCCGCCCACTCCCGCCGCTGGGAAACCGTATAAGGTTGTCTCGCTCGTGGACGTGGAGCGGTTATTATGGTTTTACAGGTTTATGGGTGGTGGGTGTTCAAAGGGAAAATCCAGAAGAAGAAAAATACATTCTTGGTAAAATTGTTTGAATTTATGAAATGGTTGTGAAAAGTTAACGGTTCAGCCAACGAAACCTCACAAACCGAGAAACAGGAAATTTGTTGCTGAGCCTTTTTACACGTTTTTTTACATGATCGGGGTTTTTTCGGTCAAACCGTGTAGGAAACTAATTTTAAAATTAAAATAAATTATTTAATTAAAAAAATATATACTTTAAATAATGTTTTTTTTTTAAATAAAGAATTAATGACCTTTTCCCTCAGCTAATTGTTACATTTGTTTATGCCTATTTGTCTCTTCTTTTATAGCTTATGTTCAGTGGGTATTTGTTCTGAAAAATTGAGACAATTTTTTAATAAAATAGTAGTAAACAAAGACAATAATATTTTTTTTTCATTTAATTAAAAAAAAATAATTTCTTACACAGAAATAACGATTTTTTTGTTGTCATGAATTTATAGGTCAAAGGTAATTATTTTGAGAATTTTTATGGTATTTCCAATTTAATATGGGAATATCAGTGGCGTGCAGTCCATAGAGGCTGAAAAGCTGTGCTACCCTAAGAAAAATTAAGCATAAAATAATTTTTATTATTAAATGTGAGTTCTCCATCATTTTTTTTAACATTTTTATGTCACAATGGTTGAACATTAATAAATTGTTTTCGTATGACAAATTTACGTTTGCTTTTAGCAAGATAATAAAATGTACCTATATTATGAAACATTCATAATACAATTCATACCTGTACTTGAAACACTACCCATAGCTTTCATTTTTTTCATATATCAATGTATGCCACTGGGGAATAGATATCTACATATTTAAGTAAAAGACGAGAAATAAATAACCAAAATTAACTATCTAATCCTAAGCACAAACATGTTACGTGAAAGGAGTGATAGTAAATGGCTGGGTTTGGTTAAGGGTAGGTAAATTTTAAAACCTTGAATCGATAAATTCATTTTCATTTTTTTTATTGGTACCATTAGCATTTAAAAAAAAAAATAGTTTTTGGTAATGTGAGCCCTCCTGTGTGCTTAGATGCTTAGTAAGCGACTGCTTAAGCACTGCTTACCCGTTCTCAGTGCCCAATTTTGTAAATTTTTGAAAAAAAAATGAGGGTTTATGAATAAAATGGACTGTATTGAAATAAAATTAAACGATCTTATATGAAATTCCTAGAAATGAAAGAAACCAAATAAAGTAATAAAAATAACATAATTAAGGTAGTAATTAAAAAATAGACAATATGCATGCAATTATTGGTATGGTACATACAATATGTGCACTATTTATACGTTTACACATATTATACCAAACCAATAATATGTATATTAAAATTATTGGTATGGTACAACACGTGTACTACGTTTAAATTTTATTCTTTTAAGATATTTTTTTTGTAATATCAATTTTTCGTTTTAGAAATGTTTTTGTTTACTTCATTATTTGTATCGAGTGTAATATTGTTAAATGCTATCCATCATTAGATACCTGTTGTGGTGTCTTTGTCTAAAGCTTGTGCTTATCTACAAGAGTTTTTATGTTTTCTACGTACAGACTAATCTATAGTTTATTTCGTGGTTGTTTAAATTGGTGTTTTTAGTAAAAAATGCACTAGTAGTGTTTTTATTGTGTAGGTATTTGGCATATATCTAGTTCATCAAGTATTTGACCAGTGTCAGTCATTTTAATTTTTAAAGTATGTCCCTTGATACAGTTTTCTGTGCGATTTTCATACGACCGATAGCCGAGTTTGTTGCTCCTCCCCAAGCACGCAAGCGATGATACCGTCTTTTATTATGGATTGACGAAGTGCATAATACATTGTTTTCTTTTGTATTAGTTTAAATATGTTTCTTATGTTTAGGAAAATATGTATTGTTTTGAGGAGTTTATTTGTAATGTCAATGATTAGATGTGTCAATCTGAGGTTGTGGTCAATTATTATTCCTAGATATATTTTTTCCTGATCACGGTAATCGCAGATTTTGGTGTCGTACACGAAGTAAAACTATTGGGAGGTTTTTTCAGCGGATTCCTAAGTTAAATACCTTCCTAACATGATTATGAATATTCATGATAAATCTAGTAGATGTACCTACCTACCTATCTTGTTTTCATATCGTATCACAAAGCATGTAATTGCCTATATTATATCTAAAACCATCCAGATTCTGTATGCAGTTATTCTTGGAGTTATCGCACCACCAAGTCGAATATCCCTGCGCTTGCAGTTTTTGTTCGCCATTAATAATTCTCGATGATTTGGGCTCACGACTTCTGCCACTCTGAACTGAATATAGTGAATATGCGCTCCACTCGCCGCCACTGTGACACAATTCACGGCTGCAATGGAGACTGTGGCCAAAGCCAATGACAGGAGTGGTAGCGAAGGTATAAAGTGCAGCCAGGGGCGTGCAGCTACTCTTTTTTATCTGATTCTGGAAACAAAACTTTCAAAGCAGATTTTAGTTTGAATTTTTCAACTTTTTTGTCATTTTCCATGGGCGCTCTTTTCTGGGCGGAGATTTATTTATAGGACAATGTACGAAGATGGCTTTTACACAATAATCTAAATACGACAATGTATGAAGATGGCTTTTACACAATAATCTAAATAGGACAATGCACAAAGATGGCTTTTACACAATAATCTAAATAGGAATAGGACAATGTACGAAGCTGGCTTTTACTAAATAATCTTAAAAGGACAATGTACGAAAATGGCTTTTACACAATAATCTAAATACGACAATGTACGAAAATGGCTTTTACACAATAATCTAAATACGACAATGTACGAACATAGATTTTACTCAATTATCTAAATATTTATTCAACGAATTTAATATATCTAATATTTGATCATTTCCTGACAATTGATGAAATTGTCACAATTCCTAAGCTCGCGGTGGAAATAATTTTGCGTGTTAAAAAGCGTATAGTAGACTATTAAATTGACACACCTATAAGCTATGCAATTTTCATGACATCAAAGACATTCAATTTATCAAGCAATCTAAAGAAGAGTGAGGTAAATTGAAATAAAAATTAAAGTTGTAGTAAAAAGAAAAGTTTCAAAAAAAGTAGTGTACGCCTCTGGCAGTAATAGTAACCGGTAGCTGGTATTCGAACTTCCTGCCTGTCCGGAAATAGATTGGCGGCTGTACGCGCGTTCTGTTTTTTAATATTTCAGCGTCGAAAAACCTGAAACCGACGCCGATAGTATTTTTAGAACGATCCGTTGCCGAAGCAGATATTTATTTTTTACCAGCTGTACCTCGACACGCGTTGCTGTGGCACGGTTTGTCTGTGCAGAAAAAGAAACAATAGTAGGTGTTGCTTTTACATCCAACAGATGGCGCTGTTTAATAAATATATTTTTGACAGTCACTATATATACAAAAGTACACATGTATTTCAAAGCAATCGGTGAATAACTTTTGGAGATTTAAGATTTTGAACAGGAGAAAACTTTCATTTTAATTTATTTATTTTTTGTAGATTATGCGTAATTTTACGTAGGTTTTCCCTACTTCTAGCAGCGTTTAGGGTAGGCCAATTTATTAAAATATTATTATTAATTTTTTTATATGAACACACGTAGAGCTAATTCAAGATTAATTAAATAAATAAATTACAATGATTTCAGTGGAGTCGTACATCATATTAAAGGTTCATGATTTCTTAAGAATTATTAAGTTGGTAAGCATAATTGCAATAGGTGTTTACAGTATTAAACAATATATTTTCCTTGTACGTACGTTTGTGACATATTTAAAATTGGAACTGATGTGGGTATATATTGTGAAAGTTATCATTTAATGAAACTCTTTTCCAAACTTGACAAGCGATAAGTATCTACAGATAAATGATTTTAAAGGGATCATGTTCTCTTTATGCACACAAATAGTAGGTAAGAAATAAAAGTTATTTTTTCAGCTTTATAGCAAAATATTAAATTGGCCCGTGAAAAATAACGGGTTAGACTAAATTCTTAACAAATCAGTTCAAATTCTAAAAACAACAAAAATAATTATTAATCTTTCGAATTCCGCTGCACGCTTGGTACCTACGCAAAAATATTTAATCATAATTTGGTTTCAACTTAATTACAGCAAGAAATAAATATTTATTTTGTGGGTATAAAGATGTACAAAAATTCCATTTTTTTTCAATCCAAGTTACGAAATAGACACAAATTATTAAAATAATCCAAAATAATCTATAAAAACCTGTTTACTCAAACCCCTGACAATAGTTGTCTCAATTCGATATTTAAGTTGAAACCAAGTGTTGTTTTTTCAAACCCTATTGTTAATTCTAAATTTGAAATATGAGATTGACAAATTTGACTTTTAATAAATATGTCCCAATGATTAACTTTACCATTAATACGTCTGTCGTAAGACAAGAGATCCTGGGTTCGATTTCTGGTTGAGACCATTACCTTTTTATTTTTCTGTGTCTTGTTCTGTTTCACGTTTCATTTAGATTTATTAGTATTATCTTCTTTTACAATGATATATTACATTCACGGGTAAAACTTAAAAAATAAATTAAAAAGAAAAAGTTGTTCCTAAAAAAATTATTATTCAGTTTAGTAGGGTATTTTGGTCTCAAATCGAAACTTAAGTTTTGTCTGAAAAAAGACGCCCAGCCATTTTTCAAATAATATACTTCACTAAAATATTTATTTTTCACTAAGGTTTTTTATGTCTTAAAGGCCATTGGTCCTTGGTATAGGTGTGGTTGATATTAATGATAAATTGCAAGAATACTTAAAATTAAATATGCTTTTTAACCTATTTATATATTTTATGTAGAATATTTGAATTAAATTAAACTAAATATTAATCATCGAAGAAGAAGATAATACAAATATATCTAAAGTAAACATTAAAAAGAACAAGACTAAAATATTAAAAAAAAGATCATGGGTACAGTCGCTTTAATTTTTCTGTGTCTTGTTTTTTTTATGTGTTTTTTTCTTTATTATAAACACCTGATTAACTGCCAAATAAATTTTTCAGCAGGTCAATTTCACAATAATAATTGTAACAATAAAGCATAAATATAATGAGAAACCATAATATAGACAATAGAGATATAAGAATAACATTACAAGTGACTACAATACAAAGATATAAAACACTAAAAAATATAGATATAATACAGGTAACACACTATTAGTCATACATACACTCAAAAGCATACAACATACTCAAACACAATCATAGGCATATACCCACATAAAACTACATGCACAAAATAAATGGAGTGGCTTTACACAATATCAATATAAACAATCATGATCTATTAACCAATTTTTAAGTTCAAAATTTTATTTAGATTTATAAGTATAATCTATTTCTATTATTTTGTTAATTGTCTAAATTTTTAAATGCCGACTGGTATCGAAACAACCGTTCCTTCAGAAGGTCTAAAATATATTCCAAATAACGTGAATTATATTTGTAAAATATGGGTGTACTAAGTACCACCACAACTTGGACTCCTAATAAAAGTTCATAATGTTGTAATATTATTCATGTTAAATTTTAGCCGGATGTAGGTACGATTGACCCTAAACCGGTGGGTGTTTAAATAATATTGTGGTTAAGAACAATTGTTTTACATTCAATAGTATAAAATCACAAATTTAATAGTGCCAATAAATTCCTTCCCACAATTTAGTACGATTTTCTAAGTAGGTAGGTATAATTAAAGAACTGCTTTCGTAAAATTTAATGCGGGGATTTGATAGTTGCAGATGGACACTTCGTAAAAGCTTGTAACAAACTTTCAAACAAGCGGAGTGTCATTGATAAAAACACTAAACTTCCAAATAGAATCCTTTTATTTAACCCTTCTGGCAGGTGGGGCGGGAGGCTGTAACGAAGAAGGGAAGGGGGCGGAGAGGGGGCAGTAGAGCCTGTTAGCACCTCTCCCCGGCCGCCTCCCCTCGCGGGTCCCACGCGGAAAGTCCACGGAGCGAAGGGACCCACTACCAACCCAGTGATAGCGCGCCCAGCACGCCGGACGGACGACATCGAAACACGCGTTTCATTTCAGAACCGCGAGATTCGAATCGGTTTCGAATTATTTGACCCTTTTAAAATAATCGTTCGGAGTTGAAATCTTATGAAAATCATTAGTTTTCTTATTTGAAATCTCTTAGTCAGTGTGTTGTGTTTCGTACAACAAATTTTAAAGAACATATTTTGTATGTATTGTTTGTAAAATAGCGTAGTGAAATAAACTAATATAAACATTTTTGCTGTAAAGAGTTATGAAGTACAATTTTAAATGATTTATCTACTTTGATTTGTGTATTTCTTTCGAGTATTATTTTTCGCTCTAATGATGCGCGATAGGTCTCCGAACCGTGACCGTGATAATAGCGCCGTCGATCTTTAACTTGGAGCACCTGTCAAAAACAAAGTCGAAAAATCGCGCGAAATAATAATTGGCTTGTCCGTCACGCCGGACACCGTAACGCACCTGCCGCACGCATCCCATCTCTTGCTAAGGGGGTCAGCACCTGACCGGGAGCAATCATCCTCACCTGTCTGCCCAGCACCCAAGGGAGTCGAAATAAACGATAAAAAAAGTCTTGGCAATTGGGACACTAATTAATTGTCAAGATAAGCCACTGCTAAAAAAGTTATCACCCATAAAATAAGTGTTTTATTCCTAAAAGATTTGTTTGAAATAACAATCACATTGATGTTGGGTGAATTTTGATTTTTTTTACTATATCGTATTGATGTTGGATTTTGAAGAGGAGAGAAGTTTCGTGAAAAGAGAATGATCATGCTGTTTAAAGGAAACAGCATCAGATTGGAGCATCTTATAGAAAAGATCCAGGCTAATAAAGAAAACCACGAAGTGTCAGCTGACGATATCAAAGGTTTGTCACTCTCCTTATATTTCATGAAATTGTTCATAATGTCTTTTGTGAACACCTTATTATTTTTTAGATATAAGTAAAATGCTTTCTTTCTTCTTTATAGGTAAAGTTTAATGATTTCTTGGGAAGTAATCAGGAAGGGTTGAATTTAAAGGTAATTTCAAATAAATAACTTCGAACCAATATGTAGTTTGGTAAATATTTCAAAATATACCTATTTCAAAACTAAAACTTGTAGGTATTCGAATCTTTAGGTACAGTACACAATGTTTAAAATACAGCTGAATAAAATATATCTATTGTGATATTTTAATTTTTCTGTTATTTATCGTAAATTATTTTTGTAAAGGTGTTTTAGGTCATCGTTCACGGGTTAAAGGTAAGATGACAGGCTTATCTATATATCATACTTGTTTGTAGGTAACGTAAGATTAAGAATGATGTAATCTAAGTTATTTAACAAGGTAATGTAAAAAATAATCGTTATGATGAATTGAAGTATCACATCGAATAGTGTAAAATATAAATTATTATCGAAAGTCCAGGTGGAATAGATGAAGAATTCGTATGAATAATAAGATGAGATCAAAACCTACCTACTGATAAAAGTGAACTTCTGTAAAACCTATTAATATTTACATCAATATCAGACTCCTTTACCGAAGGTTTTGATCCGCCCACGCGTGAGACCGCCCATCCACCCGCCCTCCTGTCTCCTCCCCGCCCACCCTGCGCTTAGCACGCCCGCCCACAGCCCTGGGCGGGTCATTTGGAACACCTAATCTGTGCTTCGATGGGCGGGATTTCAATGCTCTGATAAGGATAAAGTGTAAAACCTTTTAAAGCTTTTACAAATATTTCCAAGTGAAACCCCTTTTACAAGTATACAGGATTTAAAATTACTTGCGGTAATTACAGGTGGTATAACTCACCAGTTATTACTTAGTAAAGTGATGTGAATACCTAGAAGCCCTAAGCATAGTATTTTTAGAGAAAATTAATGGTTTCTTATCGCAAAGAGGTTGCGTGTCACGTGCAGTAGGTACAAAATCAATAAATGAATTTTGATGATCCAGAACGTAGTGATAGATTACTATTTCCATCGTCGGGTCAGGAAATATTATTACACTAATAATTAAAAATTATATTATCCATAAAAAAATCTTATTGGTTTCAGCAGGATTTTTAGGACACTAAAATTGCAAGAAAAATAAAATACCTAAATACCTTGGTTAATATGAATTTATTCCATTTTATAAAAAAGTTGTGTTCTCATCATTAATTAATCATGTTAATTTTTGAATAACATTTTTGATAATTATAAATATTAAAGCTACTTAATTGTGTTGTGTTAAAAGGCTTGATATTTTTGGTGTCTAATTCTTAAATCAATTCAGATTTTTACAATGTATTTACAAAAGCTTTTTCTTGAAAATGTAATTTATTTAAAAAAAATTATTCGTATCGTAAAAGTAAACATAAATTTCCTTCGGGCTTTTATATAATAATCATGTTAAAACACTTAATTATACATCAATTTTTATGTTTTACTGCATGAAATTTTTTTTGTGTTTTTTTCTTCGGCAATATATTGGAGAACTCGTTCAACTTTATTGACCCTCCCATATCCAAACTTATAGATCTATCTGAATTTCAAAAGTTTGGAAACCACTATTCAAAATATACGTGGGTGAAATATCACCCCGCGGCCAGGTCCAATTCTAAAAGTTCTGAAAAGTTTTTCAAACCCATTTTCCATTTTCCGAACCCCTAACTTACCTTTACCGGGGGTTGGGTTGGGCAAGTACCAGGGATGTAGAAGGTATGAAGGGTGTTGGGGTGAGAGGGGTTTGAGGGGTATGACGGTATGGGGAGGAGGTAGAGGAAAGAGAAGAGTGTTAAACGGGTCAATTAGGGTTGTCAAAAGTGCCCCTGCTTTCAGCCCGGCCAGACACATGTGTTGGAAGGGGTGAAATAAAAGGATAAACTTTTCATTCACGTCTACGGTAAAGCTTTATAAAATGTGGTGGGATTTCATTTTGAAGGGGATATTGCGCCTTAAAACATTAATGCGAGGAATTATTTCCACGAAATAATAATATCTCAAGTGGGCAGGATTTTGGTTGAGATTTTATGTTACTGAATTATGTGTTTGGTTTATATTATTTATAAAGGTGACTGCTGTTTTGCACTCCCAAGGTTTTTTGACATAATATAAATACTAGACGGCTGCTATAATTATATTATTAATTGTATTACTACCTGTCGAGTTTTTATAATGGTTAATTATTAATTAGATTGCGTAACTAACTGCAATCGTTTAGTTCAACGGTGACCGGATAAATTATCAAAATGATAATTCATCACATCTTTAAAAAGTTATATAAAGTCATGGAAAGTGATGAAACAAAAACTTTTTTAATTGGGTTAATTAGGTTAGGTTAGGTTAGGTTTGAATTTTTTTTCATAGTTTTTAATGACTTTATATCACTTTTTAAAGTATGTTGAATAGTCGCTGTGTTGAGTTATCATGGAACCGTCTTTCACAGTGCCGACAGATTGCCGTACGAATACATTCCATAGAAAACACTTTCGATATACATTTTTTATTCATCTCATATTCAAATATAATAAATAAAATGAAAATTCTTAATTGATATTGGATAAAAATTAAATGTTAAAAATGAGGTAAATAAAGATTGAATCTTAAGTGTACACAATTTTGTTGATTTAAATTATATAAATGAATTTTAATTTAATATAGTGGGATTTGATGAACAATATTTTTGGTCAATTTGTCTTTGGCTAATGAATAGTTAAAGCTTACACAACAGAAAAATTAATAACGAACCTTTTTCCTATAAAAATCCGTAAAATCGCGTTATAAAATATTGATTAAAATTGTGTTGAGAAGTAAAAAAATTTTGGATTAAAAAATTTAAAAAAAAAATTATCCCTGTCGGGTCCAAAACTATAATTTACATATGCCCACCATACACATTCACAAAATTACATTAAAATCGGTTGCGTGGTTTCGGAGATTAGCGTGTACGAACATAGTGACACGTGATTTTATATATTAAAATAGGGTAACAACCAAGATAAAATTTAAATAAAAAGAAAATATTATTTTACAATTAATAAAATAATGGAGTAATATCGGGATGATTTAAAATAATTCTAAAGTTAACATGCCCTTTCGAATACCAAAGGTGTTATAGGAAAAATTCTTGAGGGAGGTTCAGGTGCATTACTATTATATAAAATCTAAAACATTTTGAATCAGGGTAGTTTAAATTTATTATTATATTATATTTATTTGGGGAAAAATCCGTTGTAAAAACAAGTTCCTTGTTGCTTTTTATCATTACAGTGAGTAGAAGTACCTACATAATTGACGTCTAGTACCTGCCATCTACGAATAAAGGAAAAAAAAAGAGTTTAAAAAAAACTGAAATATTGCTTTAAAAAAGTATGACAGCCCTGTTCTAAAAGTGAGTAGGTTAGGTTACAAAGTTAAGCAAATGATGTAAATTGCTTGTAAAACGGCTAAAACGTCTGAAATGGCCTCAAACGACGTTTCCTCCGCCAGTGGCGCCGCGGGCGGTGGGCGACGGAAGCCCCGAAGGAAGGAGATCTCGACTATAAATTATAATTGGCGAATTATCCGCTAAATATTTGGAATTCTGCTTCGCTCTCTGGGAGATGCTGAGCTCGTCTGCGATCACTGTCGGATAAATAATTATTCATTCATTTGATTTTTTATGATGTTGCGTGTATTGTTATGATCGTTTCAATCGAACACAGAGACAAATGAGTATTACTAATTTATTAAGAATCTTTTCAAATTCTTGGTAATCCGGTGAAAAACGGAATTGGAGGCCGTTTCCTGATAAAATTTTAGTAAATTCCTAATATATCAGTGTTCATGCACCTGTATTTGCCTTGAAAATATATAATGACGAAATTCTAAAATATTAGGATTTTCATAAACACGTGTTCCGAAATCGTGATAATATATTCGTATGTTACTAAAATTCATATTAAATTAGTAATTCTCATTTATCTTCGTTTGTGCCGTAGGAAACTAATATGAAAGTATTTTTTACGATTCTTCATGAACCCGATGAACCGATATATCAAATCGATGTATCTTTTTTGTTAGCTACCCTGTTCGAAAAATGACTCCCTGAGCGTATCCAAATAATTTTGTAAGCTACGAAAATCAAAGCAATTGTTGAATATTCCATTGATCTGCTAACAGTGAAGGAAAGATTCAAGTTATTGTATTAGTTGTTTCAAATTAATAAAGCAACGCAATAGATAATAAAATCATTTAATATTGCAGTTAATTCACTACCTCTACGGGTTAATTACTTAGGGTACCCAAGTTTTCGCACATTTCGGAGCACCTCCGAAATCTTCACTGGCTGAAGTGTCCTGAAAGGATCCAGTACAAGCTATGCTGGATGGTGTTTAAAGCTATCAACGAAATGGCGCCACCGTATATTACTGAGCTATGCATTCCGGAAAATACTGGTCTAAGGCAGTCAAGTCTTAGATCAGCGACATCATCTGCAATTGGAAGGTTGAAAGAGCCTAAGCGAAATCCGAACACTAAGTTTGGTGATCGTGCATTCGGAGTATCCGGCCCTAAGGCTTGGAATAAACTTCCTATGGAATTGAGATGTATAACCAGCCCCATCAGAATTTAGATCCAAACTAAAAACTCACTTTTTCAGACACTCATTTCCATAAATCCGTCATTCTATCCAAATATTTCTTTTTTTTCATTTTTTTATACTGTAATTGTTACATTATCTAGCGATTCCGTTCATTCAATGTTTCTATTGACTTGCCTACCAATGGACAATGGACAATATCAGCGGGAACATAACAAGTCAATCGGTTTAATTGTTGGCAGATGAATCATCTAAATTCGTTTAAGATTGACGATTGATTTTATTAATTAATTTCATTCATTTAACATATATATCCAGCTAACAATAAAAACACCCTAATATAATGGAACTTCCTTCTTCTTCTGGCGTTAGTAAGATTAGATTGTTAATATTAATTTTAGTTGTAAGTTGCTAAATATGTAAATACTCGTATATATGTCGTTAAGATAGTAGTTATAGGCCTTAGTCGTAAGTCACTAGATATAAGTCTTAGAGATAAGTCAGTAGTTCTAGTATTAACTATTTAAGAAATATATTTGTACAGCGCCCTTGAGGTGATTTCTCACGAAAACGGCGCTATATAAATTAGCCAAATATTATTATTATTATTGTGAGTTAGTTCATTAATTGTATGGATCTACTCAGTTTTAACTAGCGCATTGCCTTACTCCAGGATCAATCTATCCAATGATATTATAAAACCACAAGACACGTTACTTTATACTTATCGAACGAAAAACCTAGTATCGCTTATGAAAAAGGATAGCCATTCAAGGAATATGTAGATATAAGAACGGACCACAAAAGTATGTCCACTGGACTTAATTCAGCGAAACACGCTCGTTGTCTCAATAACGTATCTTCAGTATATTAATGAATCTAAGCATCCGTCAAACATTTGAACAAAACAGATACGCACTTTGAATAAAGAATAATTAATTGATAAAATCGTTTTGATACCTACTTTGCCGTTTGTTTGATATTTATGATGAGAAATTCCAATTTCGAAAATTAAAAGTTCATTGAGCATTACGTTACGGATTACGCAGGAATATTTCATATTACTTACTTACCCATGCACCAACAACCGAAATTAGTATGTTTGATTTTAACCCAATGAAAACTAAAATTGTCTTTATTTATAGTGGGAGTTTTTCAGATGTCATTGTAAAATATTAAAAAATAAATCATGTAGATAAGTCTAAAATTTTTCAAAGTTAAAATTTCATTGTTCCAGTTGAATCGACGTAAATTGCTTTAAATACATAAAATTATAATACCATGAAAGGACTCTGTTCCCATTGCCCATGGGAGTCTATAAGGTCTATGGGAGTAGCTATTCCCAGCGGTTGACCCTAATTCGTCATTTCCTGTGCTGTCCATCTATCATCCAAATCTACACACTTTACGTAAAACATCATTTTGTCATCTAAATTAATTATTTTGAATATCCCAAATTCAGGAAATATCTAAATTTTTATTTTCTTGTGATTTCAAGCATTTTTAAAGCGGTGTACCGTTTGTAGAAATAAAATATGGTAAATTTTATTAAGTATTTAATTGAAAATATCTGTACCTTGAAACTGAAAGTTTCAAAGTCACATTTCCTAAATTGTTTAGGTTTGAAGTTTTTTTTACAGTATCAAATGTATCGCTAGAACTAAAAGTACAAATATGAACATTTTTTTAACAACGTATGTATATGATTATAGTGTCACAAAAATGCGACTTTACTTTATAAGTTTGTGTTAGAAGGTGCTGCTGAGATAATCCCCTTACAACACACTCGAAGAATCAGACCCAAAACTATGTCAACTGCTATTATATTATATGGGACAATTAATTTCTACGCATCCTATAAACTCAATGGACAGTATTCCTAAATATTTTAAATCTGGGCTTCTGAAATATAAGATAAGCCCGGATTGGAAATTGGAATATAGGAGAAAGGGAACTCACCCGTCGCAGTTGGGGCCACAAAGTTTGCCAGCTTCAAGAAGCTTCACTAGTAAAATACTAAATTCACTAATTTAATTCCGCAGTCTCCTTTACATCACAAATCTATTCTTCCTGTCCAACGTATTAATTTACACTGTCATCTTCTTCTTCTTTCAACAATTATTCCGGTCTTGGTGACATTTTAGGATGGGTACATTGGGTAGGTAGGACGATTGCAGGTAATACTAGAAAATACAAATCTACCTACTTCCATATAAACTGCGCGAAAAGGCTATTAATATGGGTACTTAAGCCCTCGA
This sequence comes from Hesperophylax consimilis, assembly GCF_061612785.1. Lineage (NCBI taxonomy): Eukaryota > Metazoa > Arthropoda > Insecta > Trichoptera > Limnephilidae > Hesperophylax > Hesperophylax consimilis. Next base: position 24,847,422 of record NC_142838.1, read on the forward strand.
ATACCCAATTTCTACCGATTTATAACAACTTTCTCCTTACTTCCTTAAGTTTTTAAGTTCCAAACAATAAGTATGTTATATTTTAAGATAAAATCTATACATTTGTAATGCCGAAACGTTAATTATATGAAATTCCCTCGATAGAAAAAAATCGCTAAGTTAGCTCCCAAAATTATTAAAAAAACGTTTTTTTCTGTTATTTAATATGTAATAGGCATGAAATGATTTTACTGGACTACCGATGTTTTAGACTAGCCTACAGTTATTCAATTTCACAAAAAAATGTGACTTTAGGCTTTAAGGTACAGAAAGTTGTCCTAAATTCTGCATGTATGTATAACGCAAGAGAATGTAAAATATTAAGTAAACATACAGCAATTTTTTTTTTTTTTTTAAAGAAAGACAAACATTTACGGGTTACGAATAACCTGACAATATTTGAAAATCTCCTACTACCAACCACAGTAAGCTGAAAATGTTTCTTGTGTTGTGATGGAGGACTTAACCAGCCGAGGAATTGAACACACTACGCCTGAGTGGGACCCAAGCGCGATGTCAACTCGGCCACCGAACGGTCTATTTACTAATTCGTTTTAAATGTGAAATAAATTAAGATGAGAATACCAGACAGGTATAAATTTTAAAATAATACTTTTCTTAATATTGTCTTTCAATCTTACCACAGTGTAGGAATCCTACGCATTAAACCATTAAATATAAAGTATGGGCATACCGCTGATAGCTCCATCGTAAGTTGTATTCTCTCCCTCTTTCATATAAACGATGCTTGGACCAGAAAGATAAGTTGCAACGGACCTCTCGGCAGCAGGTCAATACATTTAACATCAGCTAGTGATAAAGGCATGCTGCTGAACTCGGTTGTGATCTCTCCCTCTTTCCCATAAACGATGCATTTAATAGGAGAGGTTGAAATTGCAACGGAGCATAATATCTGCTAGCGGTAAGAAATACCGCTGATTTTCCCATTGTAACATCTCACTCTTTCTCATAAACTATCCAAATGATAGAAAGAGAGGTTGCAACAGAGCTCTCAGTGGCAGTTCCACGTATGAGATGAAGACATATCGGCAAGTAGTACTAGTAGGTACGTAGCAATCCCAAGGAGCATTTGATTGCGGCTCGCGGGGACGTAATTGGGCAATAAAGGATGATGCGCCGGCGCCACTCTTCCTACTCAGGGCTCACCTCCTGTCTTACGCGTCCGGTGATATCATACCCGGTCTGATTTATTCATCTGGACGCGGGCGACTCCGGGACACCCAGTTGCGTTTAATTCGATAGGTTTATTGCACACATGTACCTAGATGATAATCTTAAAGCAGGGATCTGTTTGTCTGAGCGTTGTGAGCTCTGGCGTCATGAAGATTGCAAATTGCTTTGCTTTGGAGCTTTAAAATAAAATTGCGGTTAAAATACATACTAGAGTAAGCTATGTTTCAAATTTTTACCCAAATCTCGGGCTAGGCCGGGTGTTAAAGCTGGAGGTTTTATAAATCTTACTACCTACTTACCAGTGGCGGTCGGTGACTTTTTGTAGAAATGATGCTGTTTATACTCGTACTTACTACGTTCTTGATATTAAATATGCGCATCTAGACGCTAGCCCACGAACAAGATACAATTAGGTACCGTCTAAAATTATCTCCATAAATCCATTAAGCTCCATAACTCAATATTTCCACTATCCAGAATAAGTTTTTTTTCCCCAAATGGCCGAGACAGAATTTTTTTTGGATTAATGATTCAATTATACAACCGCAGAATTCATTATTATCATTTAGAAGACGTTGGTGAAGTATCCATCTTATTTTGGGTATTCATTTTTATTTATTTAAATTATGATTAAAAAGTAAATCGCATGTCAATAATATTCAATAAGAATTCGACTTCAGCTTCAAGCTCAAAGAAAACTGTCATAGATTAGTAAAAGAGTATACGATTCTGTACATTATACATATGAGCATTAAATACGGCTTTTGTACGTTGGATGCTGTCATTAATATCGTATAGTTGACGAAGATATTGGCTTGCGGGTCTCAGTGCGCATGCGCGGATAGAACGTACGTTCTAGCATTCTTGGATACGGTTTGCAGATCGCTTCCATACCACAGTGTGTTTTACGCGTTTAACAGTATTTGAGATTGCTTTTTCGATTTCCGACGATATATTGCTTTAATCATCAATCAGAGATTCCGGAACGTTTTACGTGAATTTGATTGTTCGTGTTACCGTAAAACTACACCAATTATAACGAAGTATCTTTTACGCATATTTTAGGCTTTGTTCAGATCTGAAAATCAAACAATCATTTCACCGCTACAGTAAACCTCAAATCCGACCATTATTTTCTATAAACCAAACAAATTTGTATATTTTAAAATCATATAAATATCATTCTTCCTTATCAGCCCCACTCGCCCATTAACCTAACACCCAGCCAAGGAGATGGGAGGCACTTAGGAGAAATGGCTCCATCCATTCCCCCGGCCGAGCCATCAATCACAATTTGTGTCGGTACATCGTGTGTAAGTCTCCATCTCCTCTCCTCAACACAAGCAGTGTGAGGACTGAAGAGCTCCCTGTAATAGATACGGGATCATTTATATTCGGCAACTAATGTGCCATTTATTTAGGTGCTCGTAACTTGCGAAATGGGACAAGGGCGGCGAGATTTTTTCAAACAGATTACATTTTTTATTTTGCAAATGCAAGAATACATTCAGTCCGTCTGAAAAATTCAGTAAATAAAGCTATAACACTAAAATAAAATGTTTTTCTCGTTTCAATACAAAATATAATAGAAATAATTTCAAACTTAATTGCTTTAATATTTCTTCAATAATCACAAATTCACATTGTGACGTCATCGTAATTTTGAATGATAGTAAATAAATGATTATTCATACAAATTGAATTCAAAATAATTATTTTATTTTGCTTTCATATTATTATTTACATATTATTTACGTTATACGTTAAGGCAATGCACTACGTCGTGTAATATTTTAAATTGAGCCGCTATCAATAACAACCCTTACGTAGATGGCGATAAGGTTTGAATTCCCGCTTAACACCATCCGCCTGTACGGACAATATAAGCCGGTATTTTTTTTAATTTTTTTTATTTATTTAAAGAAAGCAAGACAAAAATATATATTACAGTAAATAATAAAATAAAATACAGAAAAAAACAGAAAAGTTCCAATAAACTACTTTTCAGTAGTTTGTCGATGACAACTTTTCACATAAAAAATGTTAAAAAAAGATAAAACTTATTTTACTTAATGACAACAGTGATAACAATAAAAAATACTAATTTGTTTTAAAAATATAAAAACATATACACAACAGTGATAGTATCTACCAATAGTTTGTATTAGACTCTAATACAAACTATTTCTTTCAGCGAGCCAATTTTTCAACATAATATTTGTTTTTACATTTGTACATTTTTTTTTCAGCAGGTAACATATTTAAGCAACTAGATATCATGTAGTCCAGTGTTCTTTGTTCATATTTGTTTAAATGCTTAGGTACAATTAGTCCTTCATTTGATTTATGAAAGAAAAAAACATGGCCAAAAAGTGCCTTTTATTTTATTTTGTGGATGTTCAGGCATAAATATTTAATTTTTTTACGATCATTTTATTAATAACTTAATTTTCCACACTATACAATAAAATCATAACCGAAAATGGGTTCGTAAGTAGGAGATTTTGAACTTTAAAGCAGTTTTCATAGGCCTTATGCATTATTTTTTTCTGGGCTTATAAAAAGACTTATCTAAAAAATACTCGATTATTTCAAAGGTCAAGATGTATTCTACTCGCAGTATTTAATTAAAGCATCTGAAACATTTCTAGGCGACCAAATTTTCAAACCAAAAATACATGATTTTGCATTACTATGTATGGCATCGCCTTAAAAGTACATTGAACATGAATAATGCTACGCATTACGCAGGAATATTTTACATAACTTAGAAAACTATGCACCAACAATCGAATTTGTATGTTTAATTCTTATATAGGTACCTACTTATTATAAAACTTCGATGCTTGAACTTGTTATTTCACTGTTGGTACGTACGTACTGCATTTCGCTCAAATTAACGAAATGAATGAGAAATGAATTTATTTTCACGTAATCAAGTTGAAAAAACTAAACCCCCTATTGTCATCATTCGTTTGGCTTCTGTGAACGTGAACGTTTTGATTTCACTTGAGAAATCGCTAAACATTCTTGAGTGATTTTTTTTTATCTTTACATCATCCAACTCTAATCTGAACAGAATATCGCGTTGGAATGTGGATTCAAATTTGCACGAAACGGGCGTATCAGTCTATCGCCTGATCGAATCTCGTCTCACTTGATAAATCGGCAAGAACAATAAATTTCTAGTCTAGATTTAGTACCGCCAAAAAAGGCAGGAAGGTGACCAGTTCACTTGGACCGGTAGTAGCTACTGAGGTAGGTAATTAGGTACTTATTTTTGATTGTGAAGGTACGTGATCTATGCCGTATTGATTCACAGAAATTTGATTCACGTTGTTAATATTATTATTATTGATATAAAGAAAAGCGTTGCTTTGCGTCTAACGCTTTCTTTGTGAGCGAAATCGAACAAAATTGTAATGTTTTTGCACTGTCATTTTCTTTTTTATATCGACTGTAAATTGGTAAAACACGTCAAGCCAAATTTTTTCGAAATGTTACTATTCAGTGATTTTCTTTTAGATTAATCTTCAAAGTACAACATGGTAAAGTAATTTTTAAAATCAAAAACTAAATTTATGGCAATATTTTTTTTTGGTTATTTCAAGATTGTAGACGAAATTACCCAACCCTTAAAATGATAAACAGGATTGTAATTAATATCAAAATTTTAAAGGACAAATTCAAGACTATTAATTAGGACGGGTTGTTTCGCCGAATTTGAATAATTCTTAGAATTAGAAATAAATTAAATAAAATCAGAGCTTAAACAGAATTTGAAAATTAACTGTGAAATTTGACGAATTATTTTAATTGTGTGAAACAATCTGTTCTTAGTTTTTATTGTCTAGTGTAAATTTTTCATTTTTTTACTTGACGTTTTTGTAATTTTTTCCATCTTACCAGATAAAGTTTTTATATATTTATAAAAATTTTATACAATCTACCCTGAATAGCTCAGAGAAATAATACATTGTTACACGGTGCAAATTGGATGTGGCGGTACTCAATATCGTTTTTTAGGTACTTAAATGTTAAGAATGTTAAAATAAGCTATCTTGGATGATTAATCTGTAATATAATAATTTAAATAAATAATTAATTTCGGTTTCTACGTACTTGTACTTATTAAGAAATTGAAAAAACATGTAAACAATATATTTTTTGTTTGTTTGTAACAAACCACGTGCCATCAGTGCGTCACATTATGCTTGTATAAAAGTGCAAAATGAAAATAAAATACCACCCTAATGTTGGTCGGGATTCACTTCACGATATCATTTGTCAAGATTTCCTCGGCGGAGTGAGGCGGCTGAGTGATATTTATTTTATTCGGAGCGCCGCCATGTATTACCTTATGATGCCTTCCTTATTAGGCTGATGGTCTATCTACTTGCTACCTGCTACCTCCTACCTGGGGCGTTGAATATATGCTCGTAAGAGAAGAATATTAAAAGAGATTGCGTGTAACTAAATATAGAATACCTACGATTTATGTGATATTATGCAATTATTAATAGATTTTATGAAATCGACTCACGTTTGTATGATAATACCTACCTAGAACCTAATGACAGTTAAAATTTTATATAACGCACCTCAAAAGCGATTTACTCTGATGGATTGATTAGTTAATATTTAATTACGTCAATTTTTTTTAAATCTTCCAAAAAGATTTGGATACGTAGCTTTCGGTTCAGCAATAAAACAAAAGACCCCAAACGTCACTTCACATGACTACAAATGAAGTTTCTGTAATTTTATAGATATGAAAAAATTGTTTCCATTGACAAAAATTCTCAAGCTCTATTTCTTTAAATTCTCTGA